>NC_049908.1:6672536-6789931 GCF_001411555.2 Juglans regia | reverse complement strand
TGGAAGCGGCAGAAGAGAAGGAAAAGGAAAAATTAAAAAATCATCCAATTTCTGCAAATCTGATAATACCAAATTGTAAACGGTGCTATACGAGGATTAAAAAAAAAAGTTTATTCAATTTCTACAAAGTGTAAACGGTTAAAATACATTCTAGAATAGACGCCACTTCGCGGATGTATTTTTGTAAAAAAAAAAAAAAAAAAAAAAGATTTTACACAAAAAACTATTCGGTGCAAACAGTTGTGAAAGGGAAGCCGAACTAAACGGTAATTTAATAAGAATAGCAGTGCCAAAATTGGGAAATAGGCTCACAAATTTAAGGGCAGGATTGTAAAATATAGAACTCAAAGAAAACAAATTCCAAAGCAAGGGTAAAAATGCGAAAAAAAAAACGACGAAACAACAACCCAAGGATACGAACGGAAAATAAATAAAAAAAGTAAGGAAAAAAATGAAAATAGAAATAGACCACTGCAGAATCGAAGGATGGATGGGGAAAACAAATAGAAAAGTAAGTAAAAATAGGAAAAAAAACCGAACACAGAACGTTAAACAGAGGGAAATTGAATTGAAAAGCAGGGGTAAAATCGGAAAAAAATAGACGAAGGTAGTAAGTCAAGGGTACGAACGGAAAACAAATAAAAAAGTAAGGACAAAAATGAAAAATATAAGTAGACGACTGCAGAAGCCAATGATGAAGGGGAAAACAAATAGAACTGGAAGGACAAAAATGGAAAAAATAAAAGGAACGCAGGACGTCAGACATGGGCAAAATAAAAAAAAATAATAGACAAAGACCTTATTGGCGCTTATTATATATAAGATATATATTATATATATATCTCTCTCTCTAATGTTTTGATACTTTTTATAACTGTAACGTTTGTTATAAAAAAAAAAAATGTTTTGTAAAAGCTGCACAATTTTTTTTTTTTAAAAAGTAGATTTTATATCAAAAAATATAAAAAAACATATCATTTTTCAGTGGAATCTATTTTTTTTTAAAAAGATATGAACAAAATTTGTTTATTTGAGACTTATATTTAGAGTATTATTCTTAAAAAAAAAATAAGTATTTTTATGCAAATTTGTAAAGAGCAGAATTCATACAGCACACAGTTCGTTCACATTGTAAATAGTTTCCTGACCAAATATTCTAAAAAAAGAAAAATAAAAATTGGAGTAATTTCTCATGAAAAAAATATTTGTAGTTTTGAGAATGGTTGGCCTAATTCTTTCATGAAAAATGATAAAGATATAGGGAGGACTTCATGGGGTTAATACAAAAAGACAGAATTTTATTGTAAAATGTCATATTATTACAATTAATTAAATAAGAATTAGTTTATAATATATAACATAATATGATAGGATAGAAATACTATATATATATATATACACACACACGCACGAATTCAATAATTAGTCTTTTGCATTCCAGAATATTCTAGCGTACCACATAACCAAACGAATATTTTTTTATTCTTCGTTCTCTCCTCTATCAATAAAAACAATATTGTTTCTTATCTCCCAAATAAAACAAAATCAGGACTCTCTCTCTCTCTCTCTCTCTCTATATATATATATATATATATATATATATATATTCTCAGGTATGCTCATTAACCCTCTTTCCTTTTTTTTGTTGTCTGTCCATCATTATACAGGGTTTTCTCGGGTATATTTCTTCAAAGCTTATCCTGCATTTGATGCTTGCGTCTGGGTGTTTAGCCGTGAATTAGCTAGCTCTCAATAGTTCCGTTCTGTTGTGTGTTTCCAGTGCGTATGCTTGCGAGAAGTTGCTGGATCTTGTTTGTATATTTTTTGTCTTGCTGGATTTGGTTGGGATGGGGCTTCAGTGTTAAATAATAGGGTAATGTACTAATGATACCTTACACTTACTTTTTTACTGCTTTACTACCAAGTTTTTATTTTTATTTTTTTTATTTGAATCTGAATTAAAAAGCTCAAAATATGAATTTTTTAAATAATTTAAAAGAAAATAAATTCAATCAACTAATGAAATCATATAATTTAATTAAAAACAAATTCAATTTTATAAAAATTGAAGAAATCCATTTCTTCAGATTTCAATCCAGATTCAAAGAGTAAAAGAAAAAAAAAATTAAATAGTAAAATAGTAGTAAAGAAAATATAGGAGTATCATTATCTTATTAAATAATATGATAGGATGGGTTTTCCGATGATTTTTGGTCTTGCTGGATTTGGTTGGGCTGGGTTTTGGAGTGTAAGAATTTAGAACCAAAAAAATATTGCTGAAACATAAACCTGCACGAGAACACAATACTCTGAACCACACGGGAGCATATTTTTAGGTCTTTCAAGCCTGAGCTTTTCCTACTTTAATAATAATGTGTATCACAAAACAGTACGAATATTTACTGAATCTGTATGCGTTCATGAGTTTTTATATGTTGGCTGTCTTGTGTGGGGGAATCTGTTATTGTTTACCAAATAGATTTCAATACTCATATGTACTTGGCTTGGCTGTGCTCATTTGTTCCATCGACCAGGGGTTTTAAATTTTTCCTGAATATGTTATTGTTTGCCAATCTGTTATATGCCAATCTGTTATAGTCAGTCAACATAAAAAACTTGGAAAACTTTTCACCATTACTGTTCAAGGGTCATTTTTTTTAAAAAAAATTTAATTAAAAAAGAGCAAAAAGCCGAGGTACACATAGAGGAATACCACCTAACTGGAATTAATAATTTAATAGCCTCAAAATTATTCAAGGGGCAATACTAACCTTTACAGAAGATAGGGGTGCTATCCGCAGCCCCGTCCGGGGTGTGCCCTTGTCCCAACCCCTGCCCGCCGCATGGGCGGGGGTTCACAAGATGTACAATCAAAGTGGGACGCATCTCAAGCGCGACGTTTACTCAGACGCCAAGAGTTAGGCTCATGATATCTGTCATAAAGCGGTTCGATTCTTTCCTGACGTTTGCGCTTGCTCATCTTTGTAGGATCTGCCACTTTGAAGAACCTTGGTGCCAGTTCAACAAGCCATTTTGGATCTATAACAGTGACCTCCCGCATGTACTCTTTTGTGGTCATAACCAGCTCATTGTAGATGACCCAGTCAGGTTGTCTCTGGAAAAGAGCACTGCTAGGATGGATATAAACTGGCTGATTCTCAACCAGGGTCCTATAACCCTCCTGTGGGTCCTTTCTAGCAGCATGGAAAAAGAATCCTGCAGTTATTGCCTTCCTTATCTTTATAAAATTCCTTCCTGCGCTCATTACATCCAACTTATATCTGCAGAGCAGTATCAATTATCGAGTCAGAATATATATATGACAAGCAAGCTCTACCTCAGGTGGCATTACTATAACCACAGACAATCGTTAAAAAGTACAGCAAGGATGCTGCTACATCAAAGAATCAGAAAGTCTCTTTACACGTCCTAAATGGATTGAGAAAAAATCCTAGCAGCAAGCAAGTAATAGGGCTCATGAAAATTCCAGATAAATTAGTCAAAAAGCAGTTATCCTAGCATCATTTATAGTAGAAAAATGTCACTTCAGGGTGGAGAGCACATTTTAACTTCACTGATATACAAACTCAGATGGCCGTTCACTGCCATCATAATTGCGTGGATACAACCAGGGTGGGAACAATTACTATTTTGCAACTAAGAAATGAAAGTCGGAACTGGAAGCAAAGCTAATGGCAGGAATCAATTCTAGAACTTTGATAGATAAAAAGAAAATGGAAGACCATACTTGTCCATGATGGTGAGCAGCTGTTTCCTGACATCCTGAGCCCTCCTCAAGGACCTAGACTGAACAAAGTTCTCAAAACACCATGGCCCAGAAAAGTTATTATTTTTCCAGGCATCATAAACTGTAAGTAACGTCAGGTGGTCTCCCTCAGGCTGGAAAAACTTGGCCCTCTTCTGATCTGCATGGGCTTGTTTCTCCCGAGGCCTGTAGAAGATATTGCCCGTTTGAATCATTGCAATGATTGTCAAAATCTCATCACTGCATCCAAGGTCCACACTGGCGAGTAGCATCTTAGATAATGGTGGTTCAAGCGGAAATTCTGCCATTTTCCGGCCCAATTTAGTCAGAAGCCCCTCCTCATCAAGAGCTCCTAGACTGTACAGCCGTTCCATGGCAGAAAGGAGCGCTTGTGGGGAAGGTGGGTCCATGAAATCAAAAGATAGAAGATCATTTATCCCCATAGCTTTCATGGTAAGCGTAGTCTGCCCTAGGTTAATCCTCTGGATTTCAGGAACTGAAGTAGGGGACATCTCATTGCGGTATGCACTCTCAGTATAGAGGCGATAACATTTCCCAGGCCCTGTACGACCAGCACGCCCAGCTCGTTGCTTGGCCGATGCCTGTGAAATAGGAGTTATGACCAGTGAATCAAGCCCTTGCTTCGGATTATATACATTTTGCTTCGCAAACCCAGGATCAATTACGTAAAAAATCCCATCAATGGTCAAAGATGCCTCAGCAATATTTGTAGCCACTACCACTTTTCTCTTCCCCGGCGGGGCAGGGGCAAATATCCTTGACTGCATTTCACTAGGAAGTGCACTATATACTGGTAGAATAATCAATTCCGGAACATTTTCACCTAGCCCTTTCATCCTCTCATAAAGAGATTGGCATGCAAAATCAATTTCCTCCTGACCAGTCAAGAAGAGAAGGATGTCTCCTTCAGGTTCCATCAAGTGGATCTGTAGCACGGTAATTAGGGATGCATCTAAGTAATCGCTTTCTGGCTGTTTCGTGTAGAGTATCTCCACAGGAAAAGTTCTACCAGGAATTGTAAATATATTACAGTTGAAGAAATACCCTGAAAACTTCTCTGCATCCAGTGTCGCAGAGGTGACGATCAAGCGAAGGTCAGGTCTCCGTTTCACTAGTTCTTTAAGTAATCCAAAAAGAACATCTGTATGCATTGTCCTCTCATGTGCTTCATCAAGCATAATAACAGAGTACTCAGAAAGGTTCTCGTCGATCAAAACTTCCCGAAGAAGCATGCCGTCTGTCATGTACTTGATGACAGTATCTGGACCAGTACAATCCTCAAAACGAATAGCATATCCAACTTCCTCACCCAACCGACAGCCAAACTCTTCAGCAACCCTCTTGGCCACGGACATGGCAGCCACCCTACGGGGCTGAGTACAACCAATTTTCCCCTTCGTAGTATATCCAGCTTCCGCAAGATATTGAGTTACCTGAGTTGTCTTACCCGAACCAGTCTCACCAATGACAACTAGGACCTGATTGTCATGCACAGCCTGGATGAGTTCCTTCTTTAGTTTGTAGATTGGCAAGGTTTGCCTTTGTTCCTGAAGGGAGAGCTTTGACCTCTGCCCAAAACTGATGGATTTTCCATAAGCATCCTTCTTCCATTCAGGCATGTCATATGCGGATAAACCAACACCTCTAAGCTCCTGTGCTAGATGCCTCTCACCCATATCTGGCATAGGGTCTTCCCAAGGACGATTCAGATCCTTTGGAATAGAGTCGAGCATCGTACGCTGTTGCTGTTCCCTCACCTCTCTCCGCTCCTTTATCAGTGCAGACTGAAGCGCAGCTGCACGACCCAAAGACCCTTCTGGGTTCTTGAAAATCTTAACAGGTGACATATCCATCGAATACCGGCTCTGCCCTTGCAAGAATTCTGGCTCATCCTCGTTCAGTTCAATCTCAAGCTCTTCCTCAGCACCCTCTTCTTGATAAAGCACTCCATCTCCTTCCTCATCATACGTCGGGTAATCTGTAATACTCATAACACCCGAAGCAACCAACTGCTTAGCTTCCCATATCTCCGGTGAACTCATCCTTTTTAATGGTCTACGTGAAGGCACACCATCGTCCTCCTCCACAATCCTGATCCCCGAGAGACCCGTCCTCATCACTGGCCCCTCCCTTGACCCGCCGGACGGATTTGTCCTATTTGTATCGTCCTCTGAGCTCTTCTTCAACGGAAGCAAATCCTTACCAGTATTCTGATCAACATCCCTCATCGAAAGAGACAGCTTCTGACCCGATACCGAAATCACCTTCACGTGGACTTCCTGATCCCGCTTCACCACATCCTTGGCATTAGCAATCCGCCGAGTCGCCATCTGTGAAACGTGTACTAAACCCTCCTTTCCCTTCAAATCATTCAATTGCACGAAGCAGCCCGTGTCCATCACTCTTGAAACCCTACCCTTGTAAACCTTATACAATTCGGGCTCATTGGACTGATACCGCCCATTGTGCAGGTCTCTACCTCCTTTCCGATAATCCTCCTTTTCACCATTATCCCTATCATCCACATTTTCATCGTCTCTCCCATTCTTCTCGTGTCGATCCCTGTGCCTTTCCTTATTCCTGTAATCCCTTCTATCATCCTCATCACCATGGATATCCCTATCTCTATGCCTCTCGTCTCTATCATATCTATCCCTGCGCCTATCTCTTCCATCTCTACCACTGTCTCGGTCTCTGTCTCGGTTCCTGTCTCTGCCTCGGTCTCGGTCCCTGTCCCGGCCTCGGTCCCGGTCTCTCGCTCTATGCCTATCTTCTTCCAAGGGTTCTTCCCTGTCTCTACGGCGCTCCTGGGCCTCCAATTCGATTTCCCTCTCGATCTCCTTAGCTCTATCCCTATTATCCGCAATCACCAGCGCCGTATACTTGGTGTTCTTATCATCCGGAGCGCTCTCTTTGTTCGATTCCTTCTCGGACTTCGGCTTCGGAGGAAGAATAGCGTGTATTATTGTCAAAAGCGTACGTACAAAGTAATCGGGCATCTCGGCGCCGTTTTCCTTCAATTTCGCGTCGAATTCGTCCACGATCTCGCAGTCCCGGCCCAACTCGGTGATGAATTCGGCGAGAACTTTGTCTCCAAACCCTAGATGCGTTTCCAGTTCCGAGCATACCTTGGATACGAGCGATAAGTATTCGAGCTTCTTCAGACCGTCGTCTTTGGGAGCGGGTGCCATTGGTGAAGATACAGAAGTAAGAGATTCAAGGAGAGCGAGACTTGTGCAAGTTCTGGGAATTAGAGTTCACTGTTTTTGGGACTCTACCAGACAAGAAGAGGAAGACACGTAATTTTTAGTTGAGAAATGAAAAATATCAGACTACATCTTCAACACACGCTTAAAAATAAAAAAATAAAAAATAAAAAAATAAAATTATTAAGGATGTACAGCAGCTTTCGACTGAGCATTTCTCCTGATATATTAGATTTATTTATAATAAAAATAATGAGTAATTCTACATACAACCGTGAAGTGCGTAACCGCCGCATAATCACTTTGAAAAAGAGTGGGGTCTACTATTAAAAAAATAATTTTTTTTATGTGGGTCTCATGTTTTATTCATTTTTTTCAAAACGATTACGCGGCGGTTACGCAATTCACGGTTGTAAGTATATTTTCTCACTCTATAACAAATAATGTTTTTAAGAGATAATTTTTCAGAAAATAATAAATATATTTTTATAATTGAAAATTGATTTTTAAACGTTTTAAACAGATAAAAGAGATCCATCCCGAGTAAAAGACCAGAACCAGGATGGCTAAAGTAAAAATCACATCGCAACAAAATTTAACGCCATCACCTAAACCAATATAAGAGAGGCACACGAACGTCTACAGGCAGACATATTTACCAACTAAATTTCTGCTCCAACAATCATAGCGTTAGCCACGACAAGCTTTTACTTGTTGCCATTCATAAAATGACAATCTTTAAACTGGGGTGGCAACGAAGGAAAATTACTCGATATTTTCTACGATACATTTCATAACAAACAATATGTTAAATGAGAGATAATTTTATAAAACACTTTATAAAAATAACGTTACTTTATAAAAATACTCTTTATCTTACAACATTGTTACGAAATGTATTGTGTTTATATCAATACTTGACAACAAATATCCTTTAACCCTCGTAATCAAGAAAAAAAAGTCAACTGTACTTAAAAATATATATATATATATATATTTATCTACATATTAATTATTGATATGTTAAAAATTAAGAAATTTAAATTTAAAATAAAAACTCACAAAATGAGTAAAATAAAATTATAGGTCCTGCAATACTCTTAAAAACAATCTTCATCTTATAAAAGAAACACAAGCCCTCTCCTTCCTGCCAGAGGCCCCAAAAAATGTAAGTACCGCCACAGCACAGCCATCAGTGATGAGCCTTTGCGTCAGCTTTCTGATGTGACTTTGCCTTTGCCTAGCAGCAAAAAGGGGAGAAAAATAAATCAAACTTCCGTCAAATTTTTTTTTACAAAAATACTGTAGATAAAGAACTGCTGCCGACAGAGATCAAAATAAGATTGATAAACCAAATCATGAGAACAAAGAGAAAATATTATTACTTCTGCGGACTTGAATAGGCGTTCTTTTTTTTTTTCGACAAGTGGCTTGAATTAGGTGTTCTTTAGCTCAGAAAGAGAGACAAAACATCACAACAAACCCCCTAAACTATTATCCTTCAGAATCCAAGCTACAAATTTCTGAAAACGCAAATTGTCATGAAAGTATTAAATTGTAGTGCTAAATACCAAAATTGGAAGTTTTGAGGTATCAATGCAAAATGGATAATAGTTTGAAGGTAAGTATAATTTCCCACCAAGAAATTGTGTACTTTAGGAAGAATTGTTTTTTTAATTCTACTTCAGTACACTAAATAGATCATATCAGGTAAGTTGCCCACTTCAACCTCTTGGTTAAAGAGTGCTTAGCAATAAAACTACAAGATAGAAGTGAGCTTAAAAATGTACCTCAGGAATATCCGGGACATTTTGCTGACGCACATTGAATTCCATAAGATGAAAAATGGCACCAAGCCATTTACAATTGCATATATAAATACTGCAGTTACTTGGGTGAAGAACTTAGGCCCTAGGACATTGTATCCTCTCGTGAAATGGGCTTAAATAGACATTATGTGCATTCTACAAACAGAGCATTATTTTTTCATAAATCTGTAAACAGAGCATTATTAAAAGAAGGTTTTGACATCCAAAAAACCATATCCTCAATGAACAGACTGTTCTTCTGTCTTTCTCATCTTTTTTCATCCCTTTCCTCTTAACAATCTGAGTACCTCATCCAGGCTTTCACCAATCTCTAACCCACTTGACTTGCTTCCATGTCCAATGGATCAACACTTGGATTAATTTCAAGAGCAGTTAAAATGTGAGCACAATGGCTCCAGCTAGACCTCCAAGCTAGGTCCACTGGGATTTTATGAAATAGTCATCCTTGATGGCTTGGCTTCACCAGAGCAGACCTCGGTAAATGGAGGCCAAAATGTTTTGGCTGAGTGGGTACTCTCACTTGTAAGTTGGGTTTATCCAAGCATCAAACTATGAAAATTAGAAGCTGTGCTAGCCAGCATCTTATCCCCTTTTTCTTCAGTCTTTCAAATGTAAAAATTCCCTATCCATACAAACCCCCAACATATGTAGCCTTGGCTATTATTATGTCACGCAAAACTTTGATCAAGCTAGAACTGAGACGTTATGCTTATTTTACCTTATATCTGAATGCAAGCTCCCCCTCCCCACTCCTTCCCCATAAATGAGCTTAGTAATCTATTATTAACTACATGAAACTTTGTTCAACGTATGTCTAACCAGTTACTAGCTTTGGGTTGCACATTATGCTGGGGATGTTCACGTGGCTCATGTTGGTGTCAAAACAATCCGCACTCTTTTCTTCTTCACTGTTTTTTACTCTCTTCAATGTTAAAACGCTTTCAAACTACAAAGTAATATCATGATATTTTTAAAGAGATACCATGCCATTTTATAGGTTAGAAAAAGATCATAAGTATAAAAATGCAAAAATATATACATATGATGAGAGTAATTTAGAATATATATATATATATGTTTCAAAGAACATAGAGAGGCTGTATTCCTGTTCCATTCTGCAATGAACTCTCTCTCTCTTTCTCTCTCTCTCTCTCTGAGAAATTATACTTTCTTCCTCAAAAATACCATTTCTTCAGCAAATATGACCTCCAAACTACCACGGTTATACTAAGCCCCAAAACTACCACGGTTATACTAGAAGGCCCCCAATTAATAAGAATTTTATTACCATGAATAGGCATAGCCCGAGTATCAAGGAAGTATACACATCATCACCATTCTTCCATCAATTGTTCGTTGTCTTCAAAATATCTCTCTTTCCTTTCTAGCCATAAACACCACATTAAGCACGAATGAATCATTTTCCAAATGGCTCCAATAGGTAGGACTTTACAACAAACCGAGAAACCGACCTAGACCGACTTAGACCGGCCGCCGGAGCTCGGAACCGGCAGAAACCGGTGAAGAGGTGAAGAACTGGTCGGCGTGCGGCAGAAAATAGTGTAAACCGATATCGGCCGGTTCGGCTTCGGTTCGAACCTGGTTCAAACCGCTGTACCGGCCGATTAAAGAAATGTTATTTTTTTTATATATTCTGTATTCAAAACAACGCCGTTCCACTTAAGTTTAATTGGAACGGCGTCGTTTTAAGTCTGTAGTTGTGTTTTAACATAACTGAAACGATGCCGTTTAGTATTAAACCAAACGACGTCGTTTTATTCATAACGTAATAAAAAAAATTAAGTAGAATGACACCGTTTGGTTTAGACCAAACGGCATCGTTTTGAAATTAGGTCGTCTTCTTCCGCGGGCGTCTTCTTTCCAGTAACGCGATCGCATTTTTCATCCCCTCTCTCTCTCCTCTGCAACACTCTCTCTCTCTCTCTACTCTCTCAGACGAAACTCGCCGATGAACCGACCGTGAACCGCCAGAGAATTTCCGATGTCGAGACGGCCGGTGTTTCTTCTCCCTATCGATCGATTTCGGCCGGTTTCCTCCCCCAAAAATAAACTATCGGTCGGCGTCGGTTTTACCCCAAAACCGCGCCAATGGGGTCAGTTTTCACCCCTACCAATAGGTAGACTCCGCCCAGCATACCTCCAACAAGCTAGTAAACTCACCACATGCTTTGGCATCACCCAAGAAATACCCATCCTTCCAAAAATGACATTCCATAAACTATTAGCCACCTCACAATTTGAAACATAAACTATTAGCCACCTCACAATTTGAAACATAAGTTCTAATTATCCACCTTATTTAAGTCCCAGCCATTAAAATCGTGCCCGCCTAGCTTAACGGATAGACATTAACGAGGGGAGAAATTGAAATTTACGTTTCAAAGTTCTTCCCTTTCTTTTCATGTGGTTGGGGGAGGGAAATCCAAGCTATAAGCAATGTTAACTTCTAGCAATTTCACATGCAAGCGTGCTAACTACAGACCCACTTATACAAGCAGTGAAACAGATAATTCTGGACCGGGCCAACCAACGGTAGCACGCAAGTCAAAAGCTAAAATCCAGAAAAAAGAAAAACGGAAAAATATGATCATAAATTACTTTGAGAATCTTAAGCTTCAGGCTTCCATAGACCACACCTAAAGTGAATGCTGATGCACGAGCCACCTGCAAGGAACAAAGAAAACAACTATTTGACGCACAAACCTAAACCAACTATTTGAATACCAGGAACGCCGAAAACACTGAATTGTGATAATACTCTGACTTCGAATCCAAACAGAGATTTGATGAAGAATGAAAGGTGAAAATTGAAGAGGTACCAGAGCGAGAGTGCTGGTGCCAGAATAAGGGCCTGGAGGCGGTGCCATCCGATCTCAGACCGAATATGGCTGAACTTGACCAAGTGCTTTTGGTAAAACCCTAATCGGATCAAAACGTCCCAATTCGCGGATCAGGTTCTCTCCCCTTGCTTTCGCTCTCAAGTATTGAATGAATCACGAAGCACGTAATGTGTCGGGTCGGATTTTAAACCGAAAGATCGTGTGGCTTCGCATCAGTTTGGGTCAGCCCAGAAATCCAATTAGGACAGTAAGGGCTGATTTGAATTTAAAGATGAGATATTTTAAATAAAATATAAAAATTAAAAAATATATTTTTATTTATTTTGAAATTTAAAAAAATTAAATTATTTATTATATTTTATGTAAAAATTTAAAAAAATTATAATGATAAAATGAGATAAAATATTTTCCAAATCCAAAAGGCATAAGCCAAACAACGCTTTTTGTTTTGAAATTATATGCACGGCGCTACTGAAAGATTACTTTGATCAAATCATCTAATATAAGAATTGGAAAATTATATATATTTATATATATTTACAATTTTACTTACATGATGAAAATTTCAAAATTCAATATTTGAAATTCAAATTTAAAAAGAAAACACAATATAATGAGGCTGCTACTCGTATATTATGCGTAAAATTATAAATACATATAACACCACTCACTTATACAAATTACTACCTTTTTATTTCATTGAGATGAGATGGTGAAATTGGGCAATGCTAATTTTTCAATCTTGAAATTTTCAACCTCAATCACATGGATGAATTTTTCATCTTTAATCATACCGATTGATATAATATATTATAAATTTCTTCATTGATCAACCATTTAAATTAGCACTTTTTCTACTTCCCCTTGACCAAATAAATAGGAACATTTATAAAATTTAAACAAATAGGAATAATTTATTTTAGAAAGGAAAGAGGAAAAAATCTATTTGGCAACTAGTGGGGAGAATTATTAGGTTGGAAGACTAGTAGTCATAGGGGAAGAAGTAGATGACCTAAGTTTTAACATTAGTTTATGAACAGGTTTGAAAAGTATAAAAACAATATACATAGATTATAAGGGGCCTTCATGTAATAAGCTCTAGCTGGCAAGTCACTCCAAAGAGTCCATGTTACAACGATTTGGCTTACATCTGGTAGAAAAAACCAATGAATGTGTACTATTATGTAAAGAGTAGTGTTATATGTACTTACTATTACGTACAACTCATTTTGTCAATTTTCTTTTGAATTCAAATTTCGTGACATGTCGAGAAAGAATAGATGCCTAGGGAATGAGGGTCATACCCGGGCCTGGGACAAATGATGAATCAAAGTATAACATTTATAACCATCCACACACTGATGAGAAACAAGGATTCAATTATTATTTCAATCAAATAGACTCGATAGACCCAATGCCTCCATTTGCGAAGCAAGAGCAGCATGCTAGCAGTACAAAACAAGGTAAGGTTCAAAGATGTCTCCCACTCTCACATGTGGGATTTTCTTGCCAAAATGAAACTTCACAATTAAAAGTATAGCAGATCAGACAACCACCTATAATGATCCCAAGCAAGATATACATCACAGATGTGAAACTGTTACTGCTTCTTCTCTTCTGCTTTCCTCGGCTGAAAGAAAAGGCACATCGGTAGCATGAGAATGTAGATCATTATAAGTTTTATCATTTGCAAGCTACAAGCAGAGAGAAACAGAAACAGAAACAGAAACAAAAGAATCTCCTCTGCTTATCCACAAACATGCACAAATACGCAACAAGCAAGAAACAGAAACAAAAGACTCTCCTCTGCTATCTAAAGCTATACACATGCAGCAGACAAAAGTGGGTACAGAACTGCCAACAATAAAATGCACAAAACAAAACAGAAAACAGAAACGTGTGAACTTTCTACTTATGAAAGGATCTATTGTTCTGGCGTTTAGTAATCACCCAGCACGGACCAAGGCCTTCCAATATTGGTGAGTGTAGTGTCCACAAAAAACTATTTATTCAGTGAATTGAGGAGAATCATGTAATTGTGCTATAATCATCAGAAGATCATAACTACAATGCACTTATAGTTAAACCAAACATCCTTTCTATTTCACCCAGAAGGAGTTTATCTAAACTACATGCTAAAGTCATGCAATTAGCATACATCGCATACTATGATATGTAGCAAAAACTACAGCCAATGATTTGTAGGAAACTTTGATCAAATTCATGTCAGACATGTAAAGACATGATGCTCATCACCAACATTAATTTGAATACATACAGAAGAATCCATGAACGAACTCCTAGCGTGTCATTCAATTTTGACAAAATACACGGTTACTTCTCCCCTGATTACTTTTGCTACCTATTTCTCTCCTACATGCAAGTGAACTCTTAACATGGGTCTCTCATTATTGTGAAAACTCCTCTTTCCCCCCAAAAGACTCCTTCAACTCACTGGAGCAAAGGAGAAGAGCTCCCCCCCCAACCCTCTTGTAAATTAGAACACCCTACCCTCTCCTCTCCTCTCCTCTCCTCTCCTCTCCTTCCCTCTTCCTCCATCCCTTTCCCCTTTCATCTGCTTTTTTCTTTTCTTTTCTTTTTCCCATCAGGCCATTGGAGGTTAAAATCTCTTTCAGTCCGCCACTTACCCGCACACACCCTACATTGTAACTCCTTCATCCACTGTTGGTTGACCAATGAAAGGGCCATTCCACTGTGACAGCCACACAGCACCCACCTGAAGCAGATTTGAGCCTCCATTTTGAAACCAACCTCTTTTAGCTGTCAGCCTGCCTACTTCCCTTTTTATTTTTCTTAATTTCTTTTCTATTTTCCTTCTTTTCTGCTTTTTTTCAGGGACATTGAATCTCCAATCTATGACCATCAGCACTCTGCCACCCATGCACCTTGTCAGAAATCTCTTGGTGATCAGCTCCACCAAAACCACATTCGCCTTTCAACACGCATATTGTTTCCATGTGCCATTGTGCTCCACTGCAAATTTCTTACCATCTGTTTTTGCCAGAAGATTCGTGCTCCTACCTACAAAGATGGGAATGGAAGTTCAACAGCAACCACCTCAATTTGGTTTTCTGTGGGGTGCACCTTATCAAAATATAACTCTGAAGTGCCTCAAAAATTGCTCCAATGATCATATTTTCGAACGAAGAAATGGCCAAGAAACATGGCATGGGCTCCATTGAGCCTTTTTTTTTTCTTTGCTCTATATTGACTGCATTGGGGTGCTTGTTGGACTCCCCATCCCCCACCATTGTACTTGATCAGAAAAAAAACACTTACCTTGGGTTTCGGGAGTTGGCCATGCCCAACACACTGGCCATCTCCATAAAGTAGAAAGAACAACAATTCTAAAGTTGAAGGCATGGCTCAGTTTTAGAGAGTAGGGGAGAGACTAATAAGATTAAGAAAATAATATTCGCAAATAGCATCAACAAAGAAAAGCAAGACAGGAGCTTTATAAATGAAAATAGCAAATATTTTTACAACAGTCCCAGAACGATAAACGCCTGATAAAAATGATTTAATATATACACTAGAGGTAACTAATAAATGACGAATATGGCAAAACAATGTACCACAAAACAACCAATTCAGCACCCATCGATCGCTAGTTTCAGAAATAAAACCCATACGTATCAAATGTTCGACCAAATGCCTCAACCACACACCTAAATAGAAACACAAATAGAAGACAACCGACACATCTTTGCAGCAAGATAGAACATGCGCGCACCTTAGTACCCGGCGCGTGTTGGTGTAGCTCTTCCTCAGGGATGATAACGGGCCAGGCCTCGCCAGCTTCACGGAACATTTGCTCGGTCTCGAGGAGCTGACCCTTTTCGAGAATCATAGTCCTTATAGTCTGGGCCGGGGTGGCTGTGGCATCGAAGACCTCTTCGACCCCGTTGACGAAGGCGACGGTGATCTGGGGCGGGTGGTCGTCGGTTCGGCGCTTCACCTGGATTTGACAAGCGGGGTTGGACTCTTTGGCCTTGCGTGCATTGCACTGCGCCAAGAACTCCATGCACGATGCTGTACGTGGGTCTAAGGCATTAAACTCGATACGAACCCTTGAGAGGAACTTCAACATTACTGCAGTCTTCTTGTCTCTCTCACTCTGTGCTCAAAGATTTGGAGGTGTCAATGAACTCGATCCACGCTCGCCGCATTTATATTTTAATCTCGTTGTTTCGCATGCCCGGCCCACATCGGAAAAATAAAGCTTTTCCGCACAATACACACCCGCTTATGGAGGCATCGTCCCTTTTTTTTATGAAAAAAAAAATTTACTATCTTTTCCATACACTACATAATTTTTGAGTGCCCAACACTTCACAGCCGATAATTAAATTTAGCATTATTCTCTTATTTTTACACACCCCTGTGATACGATTCCTTTTTTTAGAATTGATATATACATAAAAAGATTATACAAAATTAAACCTACAAACTAATATGATTTAATGTGATTCGTTAAATCTATTTTATAATAAAAATAACTTTACCAATTTGACGAACCAAATCGAACCATATCAATTTGTATATTTATTTTTGTATCTAAAGTATTTCCCTTTTTTTTTTAGCACCCAAGACACCCACATATGCGGAAAGCTCCAAAGTTTAGACTCTAATCCTTTTTTTTTTTTTGAAAAAAAATTACACTACCTAGCAAATTACTGATGCAGAAACAATACTAATTTTTATAATAATTGTATTAAATCCAAAAACAAAAGGTGGGTGTACACATTTAACAAAAGTCTTCAGCGCATCAAAGTTTACATCTTTTTTGAATCACAAATGATTAAAGGAAGAGAAATTGCTATTGCATTAACTAATGAGTTAAATATAAAATTAGTCCCTATGATTTTTATCGGAGGGACCAATTTGATCAATCTTAGCACAGGGAGTAAAAAGCTCAATTAATTTTGTGTTTAACCTTTTAACTAATATCCGTGAAGATTATCAGATCAAACCATCCCCACCATAATTTTAAATCTCAATGTTTCACGCAAAATAGAGTAAAGTGGTAAAAAGGTAAACAATTTGACGATAAAATCAAGCCAAAAGAGAACGAAGATATTGATAGCTGCAATAAGCCTTCCCATCTGGAGAAATGTACATTCAGTAGTAGAAAGGCTAACTGCTGATCTCCCTATTCAGTTTCATTCTCTTCGCACTTTGCGCCTCCGGCACACTACTCCCCCGCTGCTGGAATGATGTATCATGCTGATATGCACAGTTGGCTCCATTCCGACATCCTCTTGAACTATTAAAATATATGCAAGGTTTCATAATTTTAGGCCTCAGATCTCTCGATTTGTGGTTATTTATCAATTCCTGGTTTGCTCCCGACTGGTGACTGTGACGGTTACCATATTGTGGAAGGGCCTCTGGTCTTTCTCCCCCATGTTGTTGAATCAAGCTCTTGTAATAGTTGATGTCCTTTGCAGGAGGAGCTCCGACAGAGGGTGGAGAGGAAACTGGTACAACTGGGGGCGGAGAAATTGGTGGATTTGGATGTCGTACTGCAACCCCATTTGGCTTAGGGTAGAACGGTCCACCTAATACGGTAGCTGATGAGGGTGTACCAGTTACTCTCCGATTAATGGGAATGGGATGTTGATCCGATGAAGCCACCGGAGGTGAACTAGCCTTGGGTACATCCTGTGTATTGGTGCCCATTCCATAATCTGTAACCAATTTCTCAATCATTTTTGGGTTGCTTAGAATTGTAATGAGCAATTCAGGGTCAATCAAGTTTCCATGCTCATTGGTCTTCCCAATTGCATTTATAGCAGCAGATGCAGATGCTACAACATGAGGTTGTGCACCAACAACCATTGCAGCAGGTGGCTTCTGGACGGGAGGGTTTGCAATGGTAGGTAAACTACCTTGAGACGGAGATGGAATTCCAGGAGCCAATAGCAGTGACTGATGGCTTATAGGAACATTAAATGGTGCAACAGAATCAGGTGATATATCAACCGCCACATCTTCATCCTCAATGGGAGTAAGAGGTATCAAAAGAGTTTGCTCATCTTTGTGACTCGAGTCTTCTGTATCTACTGAAACAGAAGGGCTGTATGGAGCATGGAAAACTGTTCAATTCAAGGAAGACTATAACCGAAGAACAAAAGCCTGAGGAAGGAAAAGTATCATACTTAGGAGGAATGGCAGAGGGGCGTGGATAAACAGCTTCGAGTACTCTCATCTCCCTCTGACTTTGAACCTCACTCTCCTCACTTTCTTCCCCCGCAACCACTTGCCAAGTGAAATCCAGCACAAACTACAGAAATCAAAACATAACAAAGAAACATTAAACGAGCAAAGGAATGAACTGATACGAAGCTTGCATAATGCATCTTCAGTGGCATGATTCAATTTAAGAGTACCTGAGAAGGAGATCTCCATTTGATGAGATGAATTTGGGACAGCTTAATCTGCAGTTGGTTATCAGGATGAGATCCTTCAAAGCCAGGGGGCAGGTTATCATCAGACCCTGGTCCTGTTGAATGCAATACCAATGACGTCTTTGCTTGGAGGTGATCTTGAGCACCCAGCCCAACTTGTGTAGGTGACTCCTCTGATAGGAACAGCCTAACCTGTTCAATAGCGATATCATTATAAATAGTATTGTATCATTAGATGCTTGGTCCTCATTAAATTTCACACAAGCAACTACAACTTTGGTACACAAGGAAGTGGTAAGTTAAACATACTTCAATACCAAAACCACTTCATCTCCTTCCTTGTTTCCAATCTATATCTGACTAGGGGTCAAATAAAATTTGTAAAAGCAAAACAAAAAATCAAGGAGTACACAAATGGAGAAGAAAGATTTCAAAGGTAGTCTTCCAAACCTATGCATAAGATGAGTTTGACCGCTCATTTCAATATGTCCATTTTGACCGTTTCTAATCCAGAAAGATAAAGATCCTTGCAAGGACTATTGAAAATGGCAATTCCTGTGCATTTCACCCAAAACTCATTTATGTTGAGGGATTTCCCTATGAACACTAATATAGCATCCAATTGCCATCCACTTAACCAGTTAACACCTACTTGTTTAGGCCCTGGAGGAGTTGAAACAGAAGATGGGTTCAGATAGGAACTATAGTTGTGCGTGGCCATGGTTTGGAGGACAGTTGAAGGTATCATTCAAGACTGCCACTTGACCAGATTTTAGGAATCAGCTTGATCCCCACGCCCTACTGGGACTGCAGGCAATCTTTCAATCTCAAACCCTAGATAATTGCCTGCTAAAGGAAAAAAATAATCTAAAGTATTCTTTAGAGTTTCTGGAGGAGAGATATCATGGCACATATGATTTTCCTCGATGAAATTTCAAACGAACAACCAAATATCCAATCTCCTCCACCATGGTTCAGATTTTCCTTAGGAAAAGCATAGAACCAAGCCAAACTAACTTCAAAATCCCCCACTCCTCAAAGAAAAATAGAAAGGAAATATATATGGCCATCTAGCCAATTCCAACAGGTAAACAAAATCAAATCATAGACGATCATTTGGTCACTTTGACCCCGGTAAACAATGTAGTTATTCTAATGAATTCCGGACGTGCTGAGACAAGATTTACTGGAAAATATGGTGACCATTAAATTTTAGGCGTGTACTGCAATATTGGCATTGCCATCAATAGCATGGCAAAATTTGCTCATCGACAAGGGCTCATCCTCCATTAGCCACAGGGGGAACCTTTCAAATTACTGAATCTGATGCCAGAGCTCTTTAAAAAGCCTCTGATCTGACACCGCACGTTTGGATACCAATACAGGAATTACTAACATTGTCCATATCCAGTCAAGACAAAGATGCTTCGCGTGCCAGACACTCTGGAAAGAAAACATTCATCTAAATGGCTGGCCAACCAAGGACTTCAGTCACCTTTCAGTCTGGTTCTTTGGCATTCCTTAGCCATGTGTGGAGGGGACGTCAATTGACCCTCCAATGTCAAAAATCTGAAGTATTGGGCTAAGCCTCCTTTTCAAAAAAGAAAGAAAGAGAGACAATTTTAGAAGGGAAAAATAAGAAAGTCCTGCTAAGTTGCACCACTCCATACAAAGGCATCAGCATGGATACATTGAAACTTGGCAACAGAACTAAAGGAATAGCAGATCCACTGATTCTTCAACCTCTAGAACTCGCAACAAAAATATTAATATTCAAAACCAAGGCTCAAAGAACTTCATAAAAATAAATCTCAGTAAAACTAACCATCGACTATCCATAAAAAATTGCCTGGAAAATTCTTCATCCACGGCACCCCCCCCCCAAAAAAAAAAAATAAATAAACAAACAAAAGAAGAAAAAATAGAAATTGAAGAAGTAGCCCAGTACTTGATGCATGTCCAATGAGACAAGAAGTTGGCAAAAGGATATGACTCTGAGATAAATGAAAGATCACTCACAGGGAAACTTTAGCTTAGATCCTTCCCTGATAATCTTAGGACTCGTCAGATGCCAAATGACACCAACAACCAAAACAAAATGCATCCTTAACAGAAATATTAAAAAACAAAGGAAAAGAATTGAAAAGCAACTGTCCTGATTAGGTATTGAAACAAAACAAAGCAAGAAGTAAACAATAATACAGAATTCCACTAAAGCATGATGAAATCCAGCTTATAGACATTTATATATCACCCAATTAACACCATAAGGAAAGAGTACCGAAGTACAGATAATTCGTTCACTTAAAGGAATGAGCTATTAATGGAGGAGATGGCTACTAGTTAAAATGAACATAAAATCTCTAAGCATCTGGAGATCAAGCAGTATTATAAGTTCTTCAGAACCTTTTCCTGAACTAACATTTTCCAAAAGTTCTTGCTGACCATGAAATATACCTAGTTTATACATTGTTAAGGTATTTTAAAAAACCCACATCATAATTACCAAAAAACAGAAGTTAAAAAAAAATGCAACTGTTGCAACATGGTATGTATTTCTCTTCTCACAGCTGATTTTAATTCAAACACCATGATTAACTGAGGTATGATTTTGATATAGCACAGACCCCTTCCCATATACAATTTACAAATGACTTCTTATGAAATATAAACGAAGCGCCTTTCCATGGCAGTTTTTCTCCAAGTCGTCCTAGTAATTGATCCTTAGAGGAATCATAAGCACGGACTTCTTTTTCTTTCTAGGTCTGTGAAGGGGCATATACTTCAAACAAGGCCTTTCTTCAACATCTTTGGGATTCATTTTAACCGTCTTGTGCCATTAGGATCTATCAAAAGTAATATTCACTGTTTACTAAAAGGCATCCCCGTTCTTATTTGGATAAGTACTATAATTCCCATCAGCAAAGGGCAGAGGACACAACCCTAGTGCACATGTAGTACAGAAGAGACCCACTATTCAAGAGAAAAAGAAAAATAGAAGTTAAAAAAATCAGAAAAAAAATATTATGATCTGCTACCATGTGTGGAGGGAATCTAGAACATTTTGTTTCAGCTCTACCACTGAGATTCTCTATCTTCAAATGTTCGTGCATTCTGTTCCCTTCACATGCATCATACTGAACATATAGGACCAAAAACTTCCATCATGTAACAGACCCACTCCTGTTCTCCCCCCCCAAAACAAAAAAAAAAACATCAACAACTCTCTCACCTTTCTATCCATAACCAAGTCAACACCAGAAAAGAAATTAAAGAAAAGCTCCATAACTCTTGCTACTTCACAATACAGAAGGTGATAGATGGACTCCCCACTCTCGTAACACATAAAACACCAGTCCACTACAATGACAATCTGCTTCCCCAGATTCTCCAATAGCAATACCTCTCCCAAAGTGCCATCCACACAAAAATGTCACTCTTAAAGAGACCTTCACTCTCCAAATACTCTTCCAAGGACACTGGGAGCCCATAGGTAAAGATAAACCTAATATTACGATTTCACTTCAAACTTGAGTCTTTTGGAAGGGGTCCTATACCACATTTTTTTCAACTTTTCTTGCACAGAACATATTAGAAATAAAATAATATAAACGTCCTCCAATCATCTTTTTTTTTTGGGAGCTGAAACTACTATGTCCTCTGCTCTTTGTATAGAGGGGATAAAAAAAAAAATCTATTATGATCTGCTACCATAGTGATGATTGGCAGATAACTGGGTACATTTAAGGCACTTCCTATCCAGGTTTTACAGTTAGCAAGTTGCTTATTATCTGAAACATTCAAGACATTTATTCCTCACAAGAAGTTCCCTATTCCGTTGACTCAGCAACCTGCTTTCTCCTTCTACTTCCAGATACGTTTTGTGTCAGCAACAAAAAGAATGAGCTTGGTATAGATGTAATAAATTTGCAGTACTAAGGGTAGAGGAAAAGGGGGATTCAAAGAAGGAACTGGCCTTGAACCGTGAGTCTATAGCCTAGATAATACATGAAAGACTTTAAGCGCTTAGAAAGATTTCTCTCCACTGAACTGTCGTACTCGAAACTTAATCCCTAATACCATATTCCCAGCGATCTTTCAGCTCTACTCATACCAGTGCATTACTTCAAAGTAATTTACTCAAAATATCACCTATAAATGGAAAGCAATGTCCTTAATTTTCAGCATTTAGCCAGAAAATATGCATGTCATTTACACAAATTTCCTGCCAGCTGCTCCATGGTTTCATAAAATTTCCCTCATTTTGTCATTTTGACATTTAAGTGTGCTTCTGTATTCAAATGTAATACATTGGATACAGCGTTATGTGAAATTTCCATTTAGCTTTTTTAAAAAATTAAAAAAAGGTCAGAATTTTTTCTTCAAATGCCAAAAAAAGTTACCAAGAACAGTAAAAAGATATCCTTCAGAACAACATCGACAATGAAACAGACATGGCAAAGAATGACAAACAAGTTCCTTTATCAGAAAAATTAAGTTAGATAAAAAAAAATCCACTAAAATTACATAAATTAGAGCTCAAACAAGGGAATGTTGAATTACATCAATTTTCATTTTGTTACACTAAAATTAGGTTTTCAGATTTCAACCCGGTTATCTGAATTTTGAAATGCAGTTTTTACCTGACAAAGGTTTACATCTGAAGCCCATGAAACCCTTTTCGATTTGTGCAATCCCCGCATAGTTTACAGACTCAAAAATTTCCCCAACTTCTTTTCTCCGCTCCGATTTCCAATATATGTTTATGATAGGTTTCAATTGGGTTCGGTCATAGAGTTCAGAGTAAAAGAAGCCCAACTCTCAGATTTGAATCCCTAGCCTACTGTATCAAAGACCTTTAAATCACTTACCACTTCTAAGAACCCTAATTGTACGAAATATACACGACTGAATCGCAGAGCAGAGGCACGGTGACCGATGGAGATCATATAGTAATAAAATCTCAAGACTAATAACAGAAAAGTAGTCCATAGAAAGAAGTCCATAGGTTTATCCTGTGGATTTGCTTTCGTCGTTTTGTACATTTTTTTTTTTAGGTCTCGTTTGGATATCTAGTTTAATCTACTTTATCATTATAAATTTTTTAAATTATTATGTAAAATATAATAAATAATTTAAATTTTTTAATTTTTAAAATAATAATAATTTTAAAAAATAATATTTTATTTAACTTTTAACTTTTATCTAAAATCATCTCATCTCATTTCATTTTATTATCTAAATAAATAAAAAATCTACAACTTTCACATACCATATTTTTTTAATTTTTATTATTTTTTTCTTTTATAAAATATTTAATATATGAATAGTAAATAAAAAAATTGAATTAATTTAAAAAAATAAACTCAAAAAAAATTTTAAATTTTAAAAAAATTGTAATATGTAAAAATTGAGAGATTGTATAACATTATTCTAAACAAAACCTTACTCTCTATCCCAATCACGTGCTCGCAGCGGGTTGCCAAAGCCCGTGAATTAGCACTTATAAGGAGCTCAAGTTATTTTAGAAGTAATATAATCATATCATCTTAAAAAAAATTTTAAATATTACTTAAATATAAATTATTTTTTCAATTTTAAATTTTAATATTTTTTTATCTAATCATACCTAATCATTACAATTTTCTAAACTTCTAAAAGAAAATATAAAAAATAATATAATTTTTTCAAATTTTAAAATAAAAATTATATTAAAAAATATTTAAATTAATAATATTTTTATTTAAATCTTTTTCTCTACTTTTCTAAAGCCTAATAAAAACTTTTAACTCAAAACATTTTATTACTGTTTGCAGAATTCTAATTTTATCTCATTATCCAAACATGCCTTACAAGAAGTTTATCTCTGAATGCAAGGAGTTTATCTCTGAGTGCTTTATTTTTTATACACTTTTTAAGAAATATTCTAAAAATGTTAAAATTAAAAAAAAATATTTCACTATTATTTACAGACTCTAATACATCTTGACGCTTGATCTGTGGTTGTAGGTAGTCAGCTCTGGATAGTATGAAATGGCATCCCAAACTCTCCATCCTGTAAGTGGAAATAATGCATGGAGATTGGAGAGGTCATCGACCAAGGGTCTTGCTAATGATCAAGTGGGAGTACACTTTGATCCCAAAGTTTAGCATAAAGAAGATTTTCTTTTTTCATTGTTTATGCTTGCACATTCATGGTTATCAACAACTTATTTATTCCGTGTTGCGTTTGGATGTTGAGATTTATAAATATAATTTTTGAATTTGAATCTAAATCTCCTTTTAAAAACAATATGTTAAGATTTGAATTTGGTTTTGTGTGTAACAGAGCCAAACAAGATTTTGAACGTTCTAAAATCTTGAATTTCAAATAATGGTTGATTTGAAATTCAAATCTAAATTCTAAATTCAGAGTTTTCACCATAAAATGCAGTTTATCAAGCTCTGAAGTCCCTCCCTTGAAGTTTGATTGTGGGGAGTGTCTCTCGAAAGTCTTGGGAGAAGTAGGTCTTCATGTTTATTCTCTACTTTTAACACAATCGTTTATTTTTACCGATAAGACGAGTTGAGATTAAAGTTAAAAGTTGAATAAAATATTATTAAAATTTATATTTTTAATATTATTTTTATTTTGAAATTAGAACATGTTAAATTATTTATTTTATTTTATTTAAAAAAATTCTAATGATTAAATAAGATAAAATGAATTGAGAAAACAAACCAAGCCGATAGTAAAGTATTGAATTAGGGCAGCATATACTAATCTCCCAATTTTCGAAAGAATTGCAGAGCAAAAGCAAGCCCATATTCTCCCAGTTAACATTACTTCAACTCAGGCACAGGTGGCCCGAATATGAGGGTTACACATTCGATGTTACGTTATGATAAGTTGGAAAATGTCCAGAAGTCGTTTTGTTTGATTACTAAATTCATCTTAATTCATCTTAATTTATTATTATAATTTTTTTAAATTTTAAAATAATAATAATATTAAAAAATAATAATCTAATAATATTTTATCATCTCAACTCAATCCAATTCAGTTTAACAGCCAAACACAGCTTTAAAGGAGAAGCTGAAAGCTAGGACCGGCATTTTTTGTGCAGATAATACTATTACCGGAAAAAAAAAAAAAACGTAATTATATTTATAATTTAAGAATGTGCAAATCTTATGCACTTTTTTTTTTTTTAAAATTCACTATTAAAAAAATAATTTTTTCATGTGAATTGTATCCTAGATGGGCGTAGTAAAAGAAGTTGAAGAAATCTATTGGACTGCTTTGAAATGTCTATTGCCGGCTAAACACACTGGGGGGTAGATCGAACTCCCAAACATCTATAGAAAAAAACCTCGAATCTATTGCTCAAGTGGAGGTGAAGGTGGGTTGGGGCAAAGAGGCAACTCAATTTAGGGGGGCAGGCAGCACGCATTGAGTAGAAAGAAGCGGGGATATATGTAGATGGGGCTTGTAAAGTTGTGACGCCTAGTGGAATTGCAAATATGGGCAACAAAAATAACTCTACAAGAGTCAGAAAAGAGCACCAAAAAAATTAAGTGAAGTGGGAGCTGTGGGGAATCTTGGCTGATAAGAATGAAATGAATTCGAGAAATTAAGGGAACTGAAGAAGAAACACAGAAAATCCATTTTATTACAATACATCCGGTGAAAAGCTCTCAACACTGTAAACAAGCAAAAACATCCTGTAATTCAACCAAGTAATATCACACCAAATACTCTTAACTATCTTATTACTGAGGAACGACATTACAGCAAATAATAATAGGGGAAAAAAATATGGTAGTGGTAACAGTAATGTACATGCAAACATCACTCGGCTTTTTTTTTATATATATATATATATAACCTCCCAAAACCACCCTGAAAGCCACGAAGGATAAACTAAGGTAAAATCACAGATGGAAAAAAAATCCAGAATTCAGATCTAAGATGCTATCCTTCAAGTAGATCATCAATTGACTCGCCCATCTAGAACAGGTGATGTACCATAATTTTCATTGGGGTGTACAATAACTTTCAATGTGTCCCTTCACCTCTGCCATTTTCTTTCTGCAAAAAGTAAGATCAAGCAGCAAGTAAACAAGTATTCATGCATAAATGCTCTTTTGTATCTTCTTAGATTTTGTTTCTTTACTTTTTCCTCTCCTGACAACTTTCTTTTTATGAAAAAATAAGTAAAAAGTCATGGCAACAGTTCTGTCAACAGTAGGAAGTGAATTCCAGAATCTCGAAACAAACTCCACACCAACTGGATGGACGTCTTTGCTGTTGTGCAAGAATGGAACTTACATATACCAAGTATCTTAACAAGCGGTCCTGAATAGCATATAGAGGACTACATGATAAATATCTGATTTAATTGCCCGATTACGGTTAATAAAATTAGGGTGCCATCCTCTCTTTTAAAAAACAAAATGTTGCCCAATTATATATATATATATATATTTTTTAGTTGTCAGAGGCAGAACAAATGGATTGCTGATTGGGAAGATGGCATAATCAGAGTGCTCAAAGGATGTGCTATACAGCAAAAATGCTGAACTAACAGTATTTAATTCATGTCTTCACAGTATGGTTCGTGTCTAGGCAACAAAAGCCATCAAAGTATTGAGTCAGGCAGCATCCACAATCATTTTCTTTTTTAAGGGAAAAAATCCTCGCAATGGCCGAACCATATGGTAGCAGCTTCTACAAAACTCAGGTTGTAGCACAAATGGAGAATCCTTTAGTTGGGCAGTAAAAGTTTTGGGGAAAAATTACGAAAATACCTGCCAAACTAACATGCAATTTGCAATGTCCCCTCAGTACTATCAATTTCTACAAAGTCCCACAGGGAAAATTAACAAAAAAATTGCAATCTACCCCCTCGGTAAAACTAAGTTGACACAGATAGCCTTGATAAAAAAAAGTAGATAAAAACATTAACAACCAAAACTTAAAAACCAAAAATAAAGATAATATATAAAAAGTAAGATGCACCCAGGTGCTGAGACTGGACCACCCACCCACACAGTACCAGAGTTTCTTTTATATATAAATTCTATTCTTTTTTTTTTTTTAACTTTTTAGTTTTTATTTTTAATGTTTTCTGAAATTTTTATAGTTTTTTTTTTAATTTTTTATGAAGAGTATTTTTATAATTGTGTCAAATTTTAATCTTTGGTTTTTCTGTCTTTTTCTTCCGCTTTTGATTTCTCTTAAAAGTTTTTTCACCTTTCTTTGATTATATCGATATTTTATCTTTTTTGAGAATTTATGGGGGTTTAGGAGGGGTTTGTGGATTTGGTTAGACAATGGTGGAGCTCCTATTTATTTGAGGGCAATCCGAGCAATGTGTTGGCCAGGAAATTGAAAGCTTTGAAAATGAATTTGAAGATATGGAATGAACAGGTGTTTGGTGATGTAACCTTACAGATGAAAAGCTTGACACAAGAGCTACAAAGCTTGGAGGGTGTAGGAGTCGAAAACAACCGTAAAGAGCAAGTAGTTTCTGAACTTGAAAGATTGACTTTATTGGAGAAGATTTCTTGGAGACAGAAGTCAAGGGCTCTATGGCTTCGAGAAGGGGATAAAAGTACTAAGTTTTTTCACCGCATGGCTAATGCACATAGAAGGTTTAATTCTATAGAGTCTTTGAATATTGAGGGAGTTGCATCCTCTGATCAGGTCGTGTTGAAGAATTTTGTGGCTGGCCATTTTGAAAATTTGTTGTCAGAACCTCATACATGGAGGCCTACAGTAGATGGCTTAGTTTTTGAGGGCATTGATCAAAATAGAATGACGTGGCTGGAAAGACCTTTTGAAGAGGAAGAGGTAATACTAGTAATCAGAAAAATGAACAAAGATAAAGCCCCAGGCCTGGATGGTTTCACTTTGGCTTTTTTTCAGACTTGCTGGGAGGTGGTAAGAGAGGATGTTATGCTGGTTTTTCAGGAATTCTTTACTTGGCAAATTTGAAAAAAGCTTAAATGCGACTTTTATTGCTCTAGTCCCAAAAAGGGCTGGTGCAATGGAGATACAAGACTTTAGACCGATTAGTCTTGTGGGCAGCGTGTATAAGATATTGTCAAAAGTCCTTGCTAATAGGATGAGCACAGTCATGGAAAAGATTATCTCTAAATCTCAAAATGCCATTGTGAGGGGGAGACAAATTTTAGACTCGGTTCTTATTGCCAATGAATGTTTGGATAGCAAAATCAGGTCGGGAGTTCCAGGTCTTCTATGCAAACTAGACATGGAGAAGGCATATGATCACGTTAATTGGGATTTCTTGATATACATGTTGACTAGATGTGGTTTTGGGGAAAAATGGAGGATGTGGATAACGCATTGTGTGTCTACGGTTCGTTTCTTGGTCTTGGTAAATGGTGATCCTGTGGGCTTTTTTAATAATTCGCGGGGACTACGACAAAGTGATCCATTATCACCCCTCTTATTTGTTCTAGTAATGGAGGCACTAAGTAGGATGGTGTCGGCAACAGTAGGGGGGAGGATTTTTTTCAGGATTTTCAGTGGGAGCTTCATATGGCCCTACTATTATTTCTCATCTTTTGTTTGCAGATGATACCTTGTTGTTTTGTGAGGCCAATGTAGGACATATTCAATCTTTGAAGGCCATCCTACTCTATTTTGAAACTGTATCTGGGCTGAAAATTAATCTTGCCAAGACAGAGATGGTAGCAGTGGGAGACGTAAGCAATATTAGGGGGTTGGCTAGCATCTTGGGTTGTGCAGTTTCTTCGTTGCCGTTGAAGTACCTTGGGCTTCCATTGGGGGTGCTGGAAAAATTTGAGTGTAGGTTGGCCGGATGGAAAAAGTTGTATTTATCAAAAGGGGGGCGGATTACACTTATTAAGAGTACTTTATCCAACCTTCCTACGTACTACTTATCTTTATTTCCTCTTCCCGCTAGCATTGCAACAAGAATAGAGAAGCTTCAACGTGATTTTTTATGGAGTGGCATAGGAAATGAGTTTAAGTTTCACTTAGGAGACGTTTGGATTCGAAGATGACTTGAGATGACTTGAGATGAGCTGAGATGAGCTGAGATGGATTGTGAATAGTAATGAGATAAGTTGTGAATAGTAGTGAGATTTGTGAGTTAAAGTTATTGAATAGTAATGAATAATAGTGAGATAAATTGAGATGAGCTGAGATGACTTGCGAATCCAAACGTGCCCTTAGTGGGATGGGACAAGGTTTGCTCTCCTATGAGGGATGGTGGGCTGGGGGTTCGAAATGTGAGAGCTTTTAACAAGACATTACTAGGTAAATGGTTGTGGCGTTATAATTATGAGGGGGAAGCTTTATGGAAAGGGGTGATTGACACGAAATATGGGAGAGAATGGGGGGGTTGGTGTTCTAAAGAGGGCCGGGGGTCAAATGGAGTGGGGTTATGGAAGTACATACGTAAAGTTTGGTGCTCTTTTGCTAGTAATACTCGATTGTGCTTGGGGCATGGTAGTAGGATTAGCTTTTGGAAGGATGTGTGGGTGGGTGACACGGCTTTGAAGGATGCTTATCCAGCAATTTTTAGCATTGCAAGGGATAAGGAAGCCATGGTGGCCGATCTGCGGATATTTCATCAAGGTTCCCAAGAGTGGAACATTAATCTTACTCGGGAGGCTCATGATTGGGAAGCGAATATCCTAGTGGAATTTTTCAATTTGCTGTATAATACTGCTATTGCAGCCACAAATGAAGATGCATGGTATGGAGACTCGCTAGGAGAGGAAAATTCACGGTATGTTCTTTCTATGACTCTATTACCATGCAACAAAGGCATAATTTCCTTTGGAAGAACATATGGAGGAGCAAAGCACGAACCAAGGCAGCATTCTTTGTATGGACAGCAGCTTTAGGGAAGATTTTGACCATTGATAACCTTAGAAGACGTGGTTTCATCATCACGGATTGGTGCTGTTTGTGTAGAAATAGTGGTGAAACGGCGGACCATCTACTTTTACATTGTGAGTTTGCTAGAGGTATTTGGAATTATTTTTTCAGCAAACTGGGAGTCGCATGAGTAATGCCAGACAGGGTGGTTGATCTTCTAGCATGTTGGTGAGGGATCACTGGGACATCACAGATTGCAGCCGTATGGAAGATGGCCCCTGTTTGTATTTTTTGGTGTATTTGGAGTGAACGAAATGAGCGACATTTTGAGGATCATGAACGTTCCTTGGAAGAGTTTCGTAGTTTTTTCTGGAAGACTTTGTTTCTGTGGACCATTGCTATAGATTTCAATGGTTCCGGCTTCCATGATTTCCTTTTAATTGTTTCTAGTTTCCTAAATAGGTGTATGTCTTTGTATACTCCTAGTGTACTTAGGTTATGCCTATCTTTCTATCAATGAATTACTTATTACCTATAAAAAAAAAAAAAAAAATTTATGGGGGGTAATTTGTTTTTCTGGGGAAAAAGTGGTACATGAAATTGCTTGATAGTTTGGGGGTATATTGCTGAAATTGAAGTTTCGGGGACATTACAAATTGCATGGAAGTTTATGGGGGCGTATATTTTTCCCAACTTTTATTTTCTTTTCTTTTTTATCAGTTTTCCGAACTTTTCTTTTATAAATTAAATGGAAAACCACATTAAAACGAGCAATCAAAGATTGAACAGAGATCTAAACTTTTCACATGATGAGAATGCATCCCATCTTAGGAGAAAATCCAAGCAGTATGAATTTAAATGGTGCTGAAAGAAACCATTCTATGACGTAGACGGTGCTGACTAAGCATATTTTGTGGAATAGAATTGGAAAGAACACTTATTAGCAAAAATTGTAGATAATATGTACAACGAGGTTTAGGTGATACCGTGAAGATAAGTACCATTTCCCTTTGCACTCTGTTGGGCTTGAGACATGGACCGTTGAATACGTGGAGACCCCTGCCTCCCATTTGCACCAGGTAAGGAATGTCTCTTCTTGATGTAAATGTCTCTGTCTTGCACATCTGGACTTGATATTGGAGACTTGTTAGCTTGCAGCTTGGCTCTTGCCGATTCCGTTGCTTGCATGAAATGGGGAAGAGAATTATTATTAGTACTACTATCTCTTGGTTCTTGTTCGATATGATCAGGCCTGGGTGAACCAAAGGAATTGCGCCTCTTCCCATTTTTCTGATCTTTAGGCAGTTGTTCCATACTACTCCTTGAGGCAGAATCAAGATTTGGATTGGACGGAGAATTCTTACCTCCTGACAGTGATTTACGCTTATGGTTGGATCCACTCTTATCAGTTTTGTTCTTTTTGGCTCTCACAGACACCTGACTAGAAGGTGTCCCATGAGATTCTGGAACGGTTATATGACTTCTAGGAGAAGCTTCTGGGGATGACCGGTACGATTGATGGACTATCTCAGAGTCCAGCTGTCTCTTCATATCAGATGCATTATTCTCCAGCTGCGGCTTTAGCTGTGAGGAGTTTGCAGCTACCTCAAGATTAATGGACTCGCCATTTGCATCACCAGGTTTCTCTGGCTGATCCGAGACAAAGGGCGATAAATCGGATGGTGAGATGACAGATGCATCCTTGGATTCAACATTAACATTCTCTGTGCTATTAGGATTGCAAATTCCTTCCTCTAAAACTTTGGCTTCATGCCCACATTCTGTGGCTCCAACTTCAGACCTATCAGGTGAATCAAGGGTAGAGGTAATAGAGAGTTCAGTGCCACATTCAGAGCCACCAACTTGAGCCTTTGAACTATGGGGAGCAGATGTTTCTGCTGTAATCAGCTCCTTTGTCCTGATAACAGTATCCGTTCCAGACAAAATTGTGTCTGTATGTGATTCAACTCCAGCATCTTCATAGGAAGGACTCATTGGTCTATCTGAATTGAGCGTTGAACTCAGCTCTTCAAATTTCGACTGGGCAGCAATAAATGCAGGATTGCTCACTTTTCTTGATCCAAATACAAATTTCTTTGCTTCAGTCTCAAGCTGTTCAGGGGCAAGCCTTTTCATAGAACGTTTGGGTTCTTCAGTTTCGGCTTCAGGCTTCACAGAAAGAGAATTGAACTCCACCTGAGAAGTTGAATCTGCTTGAGTACTTTGGTTTGGAGTGGAAGTTATCATCAATGGGGTTTCATTCGCATCAGACCGACGTTGCTCCAAAACATCATTTTGCAAAGATGAGGTGGGATGGCATGCCTGAAATTCGAAGTTGCTGGGATCATAAGTAATCAGATTGTCTTCGCTTTCAGACCTCTCTAGTGTTTCCTTATTGCTGGAATTCACATCTTGTGACTCCATAAACTCTTCAGATGGAACTTTAGTTTCCACCAGTGACACAACATTCTCGTCTTTTTCTTTTTTCTGTTGATCTGTTACTAACTCTGCTTTCTTTGACTCCACAGTATTTGGTGAAGTAACAGACATCCACCTCTCCAGCCAATTCCAACCAGAATCAGGCTTAGAAGAATCACACTTGACATGGATAGGTTTGGTCTTTGGTGTTGATTCTAACAGCTGTAAACAACATATAAATCAAATTAGTCGAGCTATACACATGTGAGAATAAATAACAAAGAATGCAGTTATAAACAACGGAATTAAAACACCAATATATCACACCTGGCGAGCAAAACTATTACTTAGCAGCTTGTCAATGGAAGTGTACGTTATAGCTGATTTAGTTACTACACTTTCATTCACCTGTAAAATGAAATAACCAGGCAGGGTTGTTAGAAAACATCATGACATTGATTCATATAACCTGTTGTCACTTCAACATGAAGAAGAATACCAAATGCAAAACAACATTCGTCTCATAACCTCATATGTTTCATGATATACTGGATGAGTTCAGTAGAATTACCTGGGTATTTGAACTATTGTTACCCTCCTCGTGCTTATCATCTAACTTCTTTTCTGGACATGATACTTCTAGAGACAGGCGAGCACGTCGGGCACGAATAAGAGCTTGCATTTTGACAATGGCTTGAACACAACGTAGGGTTCCCACAGCATGATTCCGTACTAAGTGCCCACGAACAGCAGCTTGCAATTTAACAACGTTCTTAAGCTTTAACAGCATTCTCAGACCCTGGCACATAGTTCAGAGATAGAGAGAGAGAGGTTAGAATTGGCATTCACCAGTAAGTTTTGGACATGCGCAGTTGATAGAAAAGGGATACCATAAACCCTCTGATAGCAGTTTGGATGACAATAACAACAGACTCCTCCAGGTTGACATCAGGTGTACTTTCATTTTCAGCAGCAACTATGGTCTCAATTACTTTTGGGTTCACCGAAGTTGATAACTGGGGTTTTTCACCTGTTGATTGTATCGCCGAAACTTTCTCAGGAACGGTAGAGTTGGCTGGCAATGGATGATTAAGAGTAGCAGATTCTGGGCTTTCCTTATTTCCAGAAGAGGGTGTTTCCGATATAACAGTGTTACTAAGCACTCGATGCCGGGCAGACCTTTTCCGGAAACTCCAGCCACGTTTGTCACCTGAACCCTTGCTCTGGAATGCAGGAAAAAATAATAACATAAACACACGTGTATGCACACAGAGAGAGAACTTTGACTGCCCTGCCCTATAACTTAGTACAAGCAAAACATTAAGTTCCCCATCCGTTTGAATTATGTATTTGGTTATAAAAAAATAAACATAAGTTTTCATCTTATCAGTTACCTTTTCATGTATCTCTACTCTCTCTCTCTCTCTCTCTCTCTCTCTCTCTCTCCCTCTCAATTTTCTTCCCCTTGTCTAGAACCAAAATTGTGGTTGAGAGTAGACACCACCACTGTAAGCGATGACCATAGCCATCAAGATGTAGGAGTGTTCAAAGGGTGGGCTTGTTATGAGTTATAGATTCGGACATTTTGTGTTCAATTCTGCCCAAGAAAATTCCTTAGTTTACCTGATACACGATTTTTCCAAGTAGGATTGTGTATCACTTCCTAGGAGTGGGTTCAAAGGACCCTGTCGAACCATGATCAACATAATATGCTTTGCTGTTTGTGGATTTTAACAACTATAAATGCTTCTACAATAGTCCTGACTCGGGCCAAAGTATCATGTATATGCCACTTCAATCAGCCAAAAAAATAAAGGTGATCTTCCATAATGCATGGTGATCTTAAAACAGAAAATATCATTGGAAACGAGCATTCCCTGGACCAACCAAAAAGTGATACCAAGAGCTCAATCAATTACAAGGCTTGTAAAACACTTCCTCTCAAGAAGAGGGCAGTAGTTCTACTTACGACCCACGCACGCTTAATCGATATGCATAGGCATCATCACCCACATAGGTTGATTGCACAAACAAGGTTGCGTAATTACTGAATAAGCGAAATCAGAAACAACAAATTTCTCCAGATCTTAATACTAGAAAAGAGAAATCATAAGCTCAGTCCAATCAAGTCACCCAATTGTGATGAACTCAGTCTAATGCCAATCCGGACCACTCAGATCTTAAAATAAAAAACTTCCTTTAGTAGCATTTTCAAAGTTTCCAAACAGAGAACAATCGGCTACTTAGTAACTCTAATCCAAACTAAGAACACCACCACTGCATCAAATGCAAATCTTACAAGACCATCAAACCCGGATTGAGCAAGTCAAAGAAAAACGCGAGAGAAGGTCAAACAGATCTGAGTGAAGAAAAACAAAGAACTCCGAAGCCGGGACGAATCGGGTACCTCAGAGACCTCGAGATCATCTTTGTCCGCTGAATCGCTACCGCAGGTGATTATCTTGAAGCATGAGATAGATTTCGCCATTTTTTTGCCTCCTACTACTGAACGTTTCTCTCAGCGAAGCCAACTGGGAGCACTCTATCGGACACAACACCGCCCAGTCTATATTGGTTTGGTGCGATGTTGGGAAACCGAAACATAACAAAAACAATGTAGTAGCTTAAGAGCACGGACCTCAACACACTCCTTAAATCTAGCTAAGTCTCCGAGGCACTGTCCGCTGAGAGGGGAGAGAAAAGAGCTGTCAGATCTCTACACTTTTTTTTTTTTTTTTAATTCTTTCTCGTTATTGGAAATTGAAAATACCCACATTATCCAGCCGTCGAGTCACGAGAATCGCGAGAAAAATAAAATAAAACAAAAAAATTTTTTACGTCTACGGTTTACCAGAGGTATTGAAAAGCGGAAAAATTTAATGTCCGTATACATTTTATTTTATCTTATTTTTTTAAATTTTTATATAAAATATAATAAATAATTTAAATTTTAAAATTTTAAAATAATAATAATAATATTAAAAAATAATATTATAATAATATTATATTCAACTTTCAAATTTTCTATAAAATTATTTCATCTCACTATCAACACATCTACCATTGAGAGAGATTTTTTAAAATTTTCTATTTTTTTAAAGTGTGTGAATTATTAAGTTTTTGTGATATTAGATTTTTTTAAAAGTTTTGTATTAAAAATTGTGAAATTAAATTAGTAGAGTAATAAAGTATTTGAATATAACTTATCTACTATTTGTTTTATAAAATTTATTTTGAATTTTGTTTTTGTACTTTATACTGAGATTTTAAAAGAATAGGTAAGAATTTAAAGGTTAATTTTTCCATTTGAACAAAGATTAGAATTCTATTTTAATTTGGACAAAGGTTATAAATTATAATAAGTGATCCGATATGTAAAATATTTAATTAAAAGTCATAGAATTAAGATATAGATTAAAAACGCTCTAACACTATATAAAATCATTATTTATCTTGAAAATTTAAACTGATAAAAAAATATAGATTTAATTATTTGTATTATATTTTTAAAAATTATAACGTGTTTCTTATTAACGTAAATAGAAGAATCTTTTTAATTAATAATGATACAAGAGATGTTTTTCTAAAAAACTATTGTACTTAAATAAAATTGTAGATAGATATATCTCTCATTTTCATTTCATTCTGACCAATTATTGGGAGGACTTTCAAAAGTAACATCTGTTTTAGTTTTGTAGAGGTGATTAGTGTTATAAAGTTCTGGTGGTGTTTTGCACTTAAGTGAGGTCCACCTGTTTAAGCTTAGGTACTTGTTTTTGTCCCATACTAGTCCGTACTTTTATTAAGGCTGTGTGTGTGAGAGAGAGAGACATGTGTAAGAAAAAAGGAACATGAGTTTAACCGTTAATGATTCCCAATTTGTGTTGTAATTAGTACCTTCCCTTTTTGGCTAATAAGGGAAAAAAAAGAAATTACCATGAATAACTACAAAACAAAAGGCTTTAAATACAATTATTATGAAGTGCTTAATTATTATATATTTTTTTCAATATTTTTATAAATTTTATCATTTCAATCACACTTATTGATGTGTTATATTTTAAGTAACATTTTATTTAAGTGATCGATTTATAATTTAAAAAAAAATAACAAAAAGTGACATCCATATTGATCGTTGATCACCGATCTTATCAGAATTTAACGCTCTAATCCACCTATTGTTTTTGCTGACTTAGGAATTAGAGTTATTCGAGACCAATTCCAACCGTAACGTTTTGATTTATTTTAAATAATTGATCATTGATAGTTGATACCCGATTAAATGTATTAATACACCCTATAATTTTTCAAATATTATATATATCATAAGCCCCAATGGGTATATTTTTATGAGCTTTACTACACAACCTCCACCACACTCCACACTCCACACTTTTTTAAATTTTTTAAATTTTTAATATTTTTTTTAAATTTTTTTTTGAGTTTATTCTTTTTAAATTATTTTAAATTTTTTATTCATTATTCATATAATAAATATTTAATAAAAGAAAAAAATAATAAAAATTAAAAATAATGTGGAGTGTGGAGGTTGTGTGAATAGTAGGAGGTTGAGTAGATTTTTTGTATTTTTATATAAGCCGCATTTGAAGGTTTGAATATGCTAAAAAAGTATAGCTTTCACACTTTCCGTTTGAGCTTAGATATGCTAATTTTATTATTTTTATTTTTATTGTTGTTAATGATAAGACTGTGAGTAAACGTGTGACCGTTCAGCTTTGGATGGCCGTTGGATCATTCGTCCCAGTCCCAACGGATGAACTACCTAGCATTTGAATATAACCTCATAAAATACATGTCTAATGCCCAGGGACAATCTGGCTCTTTTCAACGACCCAAGAACAACACTAAAGTCCTTGTTTTGGATAGAGAAATAATTTTATATCTTCTCGTAATATCATTTTTAAATTTATACACAAAATGTAATAAAAAATTTAATTTTTTTAAATATTAAAACAATAATAATATTAAAAATTAATATTATAACAATATTTTATTTAATTTTTAATTTTCATATAAACTATCTCACATCATCTCATTATCCAAACGGAGTCTAAAATGGACGAGATATAGTTTATTTAGATAAACTACAAATTAGTACAATTTTAGACGTGTAAGTCTCGTATATTTTATTGTTTTAAAATAAACCAAATTAAAAATCACATGAAAAAATATTCTTTTAATGGTATATCGTTTTTTTTTTTTAAAAAAAAAAAAATACACGAAACTTATATATCTTAAGACTAACTGTATATAAAATTACTCAATTTTTTATCTTACTTTAACCTCCATTATTAATTTTATTTTTATTGAGAAACAGAAATTAAATACTTAATAAATATTATAAAATTTACATTATCATTTATCTCTCTTTGATTTTAAATTTGAAGTCCTAGTTTGAATAAGAAGATCTCGATAATTTGGGTGGGGGGAAGGAATTGGGGACCCAACAGGAGTTTTGAAAACAGGTGAGGCGAGGTTAGGGGAATAAAAAAAAAGGGTGGGTTAACAAAAGAGGAAGGAAGCAACAGGGGTTGTCCCATTAATTTATCCATTCTAACCACTAAAGATAAGCTCATTTGAACCATAATATAAATAAATAAATAATAATAATAAAGTAAGGTGAGCACATCCAACCATAAACCAACCCCATTTTTTTGACAGATTATTTGTCCGGACATGGCAGGTGGCTTTCTCATCTGGCAACCCCCCCATGTAATATGTATACCAGCGAGCACATGATGGGAGTCCTACGCCGCGCTGTATGCATCCCCAAACAATCCCAAGCTTCCACGTTGCCCATGAATCAATCAATGAATCTGTCATGTGGGCAACTCTGTCCATTGCTATTTTTTTTTCCTTTTTGGTAATCAAATTTCGAGCTCTTTGACGTCCATATATAGAGTTGAGGGGTCTCCATCCTATCTCTTATAATATAGTCAATGCATACACCAAACTCTTATCTAATCATTTAAAAATGTATATGCATACACACACACACACACACACACCCCACAGGGTTTTCGTCTTAAACACTCCTTAAATGCAGAGTGGGATTTTAGAAGCTCACTGAAGGAATTGAGTCACAGTCATCAGGAGGATATGTATGCATCCCCAAACAATCCCAGTTTCCACGTTGCCTTAAGGGGAAAAAATTATAGGTGGGAGGATTATTTTGAGCAAAACGACTGAACATTTAGATTTAGGTACAACGGCATATATGACTGACTGTCCACCATTTTGGGGCCTCATTATGGTCATTCTGGTGGAGCCCCTTGTCACATGGGGAAAGCACCTTGACTGTGCAGCGATAAAACGTTCCTTTCACATTTTTTTTTCATTTTTTTTAAGCAAAGAAAAACACTACTGCTAAAGAGAAGAGAAGCAACCAAATCATCAAACTAAAGGCTGTGCCCTTTTTGAGTGACTCACATGGTAGGCCAAAATAAAGTAATCAGTAGAGCTTGAAAACGGATATAATGAGTTATATTGTATGGGTCTCCTCGGATGTCCTAAAAGTATATGGACCAAGTAGCATGAAAGGACAGTTTCGTGAGGGTCCTACATTATACCACTCCAAAGTACTACTTACAGTCGTTTATATTCAGGTCCAGTTCATGTTTTGAATGCAGTGAGATGAAAATTTTAAGGAGATTGGACAAATCAAGCACATAGGTGATTAACCCCACACATCCATATTGTCAATTGAAGTGGAAATTTTGACATTTGAACTCCAAATCAAACATGCAGCCATATCACACCCAAGAAAATGAATCGAGCAGATTAAATAAGTAAATAAAACTGACTCTTAATCTCAATTTCTAATTGCATCTGAACATAATAAATTAAAAAATGACTTAAATTTAATCAAATGGACGACATTGATATATTGATAGATTTGAAGAAGGTTATATACGATTGCACACTACCTTTATTTCAAATGGAGTTAAGACACCAATGCACTTTGTATTGACGCTAGCAGTTAAGCAACCTATGTGTTTGCCTCTTGCTGAGCAACATCACCATTCTCTTGCTGGGGCTCTAGTCCACCGTGATGAGGCAGCTGTGGCAGTACATGTTGCTCCCATGTCGAATGGTTAACCTGTGTGTGATGCGGATGCTGCAGCTGGAACATCTGTTGATCGATGGAAAGCTGCTGGGCCATGCAGTGCGCGAGGTAGCCCTCCCCACCACACTTTACCGCACTAAGCCTTAAATGCTGGACTTCAGCCCTCAAAGCCTCCTGTAAAGCTTCATGTTGAAAATAAAACAAACAATCGCCACCAATAACATTATTAAGTACTTAATAGAACAATATCAAATATCAAATATCAAAATATGATTCTAAATTACACTAATTCTCAGGATGAGAAATGGAAATAAAGAGAGCAGATAAAAATAAATGCATGACTAGCAAGAATTGAACCGGTGCCTTTAATGTCTTGTATCAAAGCCCCAACTGTCATAGAACCACATAAAAATTGTTTCAGAGAAAAATATTCATGTTTGAGACAATCTATAGGAACTTGTCCAGAGGAAAAGTTTCAAGGGCAGAGGAAAAGTTTCAAGGGGGTGTGGAAACATTTTTTTTGAGGGCGTGGAAACATATGGTTATTGTAGCAGTGAAATAAAAATTCACAACCCTTCTCTTGATGATGTTGGAGGTGTAAAATACATAACCAATGGATAATTATCTAGTCAAAATACCAGGGTCATTTCCATTATAACATGCAAGTTCTCGATCCCGTGGGGTTTCATTTTTTTATAAGTGATTACACGGGGTTTCATCTTCTTTAACAGCATCTTTATGGCCACATCAAACCAACATAATTAAGCAGTTAAGTTACTTAAGTACGTATTACAGAGCCCTAAGTAAAGCCAGGCATGAACCTGAGGGTGGTAGAGTACTTATGTGAATTAAAACACTTTTATAGAACCAGAAAATAAATGCAGGTGTATATAAGATTGCACACTTTTCTGCACTCTAAAATAAAGTTACAAAATAAAATCAAATTTCAACATGCATGAATTCTAACTAATCACTCAAGCACACAATTTTATCAAGTACCATTTCTAAGCTCTCAAAAAAATGAAACAGCAATTGAGTTAAAAACGTAAATACGACTGGAAGGTAAACAGATGGGTTAGAGATCTTAGAAACAAAGTTAATACCATAATCTCATCTAGAACTACAACTACAAAATTTTGTAAAAGAAAATACATCTTTGTGCTCAACTTGTGCATTGTCTTAGGGAGCCTCTCTTGGACGCCCTAATGTGCTAGATGTGAGCCACTCTAGGCTTCACATTTAAACCACGTGTGGGCACGTTTACTGTCACTGATCTTCAGAAATCTCTTGCATTAGATCTCTCAATATCACATTTACTCACAGATAGAAGGGCATCTCAATTTTAGGTTTTTTTTTCCTTCCAAGTCCCCAAAAAGAAATCATATACATTGAATTTAATCCCCTCATATATACTTATAAAAAAAAATTAATCCCCTCATATATAATATTCCCAATGACCCAATGAAGCAACTAAATCCTACCGTTGATAATGTTTCCAGTTGCATATGTCAAGAAGTTGATGTCCTAGGAGAAGACATTGAACAATACAGAGAAAATTGCAATAAATAATTATAAAACTAGAATTTTCTGAGATACATATTTGGACAATGTAAAAGGGAAAGGTTTCTTTTTTGGTTGTGGAAAACTTTTTTCTCTCTGTACACCAAGCTTCTTTTTCTTTTTTCACCTCTTTCTTCATAGTGATTCCGATGGCGTTTACGGGTTTTTGACGGTGCACTAGTTAGTTTTCATTAGATTAGTTTGTTACCCATGAAGCGTATCAATATTGAATCTAAATTGTTTGAGGTGTCTGGAGATGGGAGGTACGTGAACATTACAGAGAGGGGATGGAAAGTTGTAAAAAATTTGAGCTTGGGTTGGGGTTGGGGACAATACATTAGTTCTCTAATGCCTTGGAAGAGTGCTTATTTTATTGGTAGAGGGAAAGGGTTTCTATACCGCATATCGGGATGGGGACAGGGGGTACATTGCTCAAAGATGTATTAACTCCAGGGGAGAATATATGGCGTTGGTGGAGTATGGTGGGGGGGGGACGTCGGAATTTCATCTTTATCCCAAATGACAAGGACAGAATGGGTTGGAGAAAACTAGTGGAGGTGCTGAAGGAGGGCAGCAGTGGTGGTGTTTCAAGGCGGATGTTACCATCAACGACGATGCAAAATTCAAACTTCCGTTCGTACAGCGACGTTCTTCAGGGGGCAGATAGTCGGTGAGGCCTCGAGACGTGAACAATGCAGAGAAAGTAGACCTGTTGAAGTCAGGACCCGTCACTTCTTTGAGGGGTGCTCAGTTGCGGGATGGAGATGGCAGAGATTTTGCAGGGCTGAAAGAGGAAAATGTGCTGCAGGTTTTGTGCGAAATGGAGACGCAGCTGGGAGAGTTAACTTATAGGGTGGGATGCTTAAAACGCTGCGTTGAATTTAAAGAGAGGGAGGGATTGGGTCTGGGCCAGAGGTGGGAAGCTACAACCCGGCTGAGGGAGCCCAAGGGAAAAACAAAGATTACGGGCCGTGATGGGCCTTAGCCCACTAAGGTCCAACAGAAAGTTGGATCTTTCTGGAGGAAGACAAGCCCTCGTTCCCAGATGGAAGACGCGATGGCCCATCAGGGGATGTGGCCGAGCCACCGCTGGCGGTGAAGGTTCGGGAGACGCCGCTGAAAGTCGCTGTGACGCCGATGGATGGCCCGTCATCGGAAGATGCAATCTCGGAGCATGGAGGAGGATTTTCTAATGCCTTGAATGTCCACGAAGACCCAAAAAATACACAGATCATCACGATGGAAGATATCGACGCACAAACAACTTCGCCGATGCCAATGGCGACGTCTGCGAGTAGTGGAAAGGTTGGGAGTTCCACCTTAGAGGAAGGGAAAATTTCGGGACAAAAAGGCGAGGATGCTCAGGTTACTGTGGGCGAGCCTTTGCCTTTTAATCAAACACAAATAGTGCCGACTGAAGTTGAGGAAGTTATGGGTGGGCCAAAAGAGAGGTTTTTGGGGCCGGAAGTGGAGAAAACGGTCTCATTCTTGGTTGGAGGGGACTCTGTCAATGGAAAGGAGATGGGTATCAATCAGCTGGATCTTGTTATGGATTTCGTGGGCAATGAGGAAGAGAATATGGGGAGCCTGTCACCCTTACAGATGCTTCCACCACTAATAGCACCTCAGGCATCAGATTGGGTACTAAAAAAAGTAAAGGAGCTTCATAGTTGGGTGGGAATTTCCTGTGATGGGTATGAAGACCAATTCATGGCCCTCCTAGTAGCCATGGAAGCTGGTAGATCCACAGTAATAAAGTCAGCTGTTAAAAAGGAGAGAGAGCTGAAACGATTGCAATGCTCCATTAACTATGATAATAAGGAGGGCGCTTCGGAGAGAAATAGAACAAAAGGGAGGGATGTTTCTTCTGTTAATGAAGCCTAAAATAATGTCTTGGAATATGAGAGGGATCAATGAAGTGAATAAAAGGCTATATATTAGATCCCTCCTTCGAAGTTGGAAAGTAGACATTGTTTGCCTACAAGAAACTAAATTGACAGTTATTTCTCTTCGCATCATTAGGAGCTTGTGGAGCTGTGTGCAAGTGGGATGGCATTATTTACCGTCCAATGGAGCATCCGGGGGTATACTAGTTATGTGGGATAAAAGAGTGATAGAAAATAAGGAAAATTTCATGGAGAATTATGTGGTGGCATGTTCGTTTAAGAATGTCACGGATGGCTATCAGTGGGCTTTTGCAGGCGTATATGAGCCTAATCTTGATCGGTCTCGAAGCTTACTTTGGGATGAGTTGGCCGGTATTAGCAGTATTTGGGACTTACCTTGGTTTATTGGAGGTGATTTCAATGTCATCTATTTTCTGAGTGAGAGATCGGGTGGTGTGGGCTTCAACCAACCCATGGTAGAATTTTCTAACTTCATTTCTGAGCAGAATTTACAAGATATACCTCTTGCAAGTGGTTCCTTCACTTGGTCTAACAACTGAGATCTTCCATCTTGATAAAAAATAGACAGATTTCTAATTTCACCGGATTGGGAGGCACACTATCCGGCGCTTATTCAGAAGAGACTACCCAGGTTGTGTTCAGATCACTTTCCTATTCTATTGAATTGTGGGGGCATTAGAAGAGGACACCAATCACTCAAATTACCAAGAGATGAAAGCTTAAGAGAGATATAAAACTCAAATCGAAATCCCCAAATCTTGAGAAAGCCGTGGCCTATTTATAGGCCAAATGCGGTCGCATGGCACGCGTGTCGCACAGGGGAAGAAGTAAATAACGGCAGCTAGCCGTGCGTGGCAGTGGAGAAGGTCTCGCGCTGACGTATGGCGCGGCGGCAAGGGCAGCTCACACGGAAGTCATGCACAACGCCACCGAGGAGCTTGCGGAAGGAGGTGGTGGCCGCGTGGAGTAGGAGCCGGACAACTAGCACTCGGGCTGCAACCGAGCGACACTGAGCTGCAGTGGGAAGGTGGAGGTGGCCCACGGCAAGCTGCTGCGTGCTGCCCGTAAGAAGAAGAAGAAGGAAAAAGAAGATGAAGGAAGGGCACTTCAAATTTGAGAACATGTGGTTGAAGTCAGAGGGTTTTTTGGACAGAATAAGACAATGGTGGTTTTCCTACCACTTCCATGGAACTGCTAGCTATAAGATGGCTTGCAAATTAAAGTCGTTGAAAAAGGATTTAAAGGAGTGGAATACACAAGAGTTTGGTAATGTGGAAAGCCAGAAATCTGTTCTAATGGAGGAGCTTAAGGCTTTGGAAGGTGTGGAAGAGGTGAGGTTATTTTCTGAAACCGAGTGGGCCCGCAAATCCCAAGTGATTGCGGACATTGAACGGCTGTCTCTATTGGAAGAAATATCATGGCATCAGAAATCACGAGCGTTATGGTTGAGGGAAGGGGATAGATGCACCAAATTCTTTCACCAAGTGGCCAATTCACATAGGCGGAACAATGCGATAGATACCTTATTGATAGACGGGGTGATCTCATCCAATCATATTGAGATCTCAAACCACATTGTCCATTTCTATGATACGTTGCTTTAGGAACAATTTGAGTGGAGGCCGAGACTTGACGGGATGGCCTTTGATGTTCTTGACCCACAAGTTGCAGAACGACTTGAAAGGCCTTTTGAAGAGGTAGAGGTCCGGTCGGTGATCAAGGGTATGGCGGGTGATAAAGCTCCAAGTCCGGATGGTTTCTCCATGGCTTCTTTTCAGACGTGTTGGCATGTGCTTAAAGATGATATCATGGGGGTTTTTCAGGAATTTCATGGAAGCGGGCGGTTTGAGAAAAGTCTTAATGCTACTCTCTTAGCACTCATTCCCAAAAAGCCAGGTGTGGAAGAAGTGAAAGATTTCCGTCCAATTAGTTTGGTGAGTGGTTTGTACAAAATTTTATCTAAAGTATTGGCAAACAGATTGAGTAAGGTGATGGAAAGATTGATTTCAAAGCCTCAAAATGCATTTGTTCAAGGTAGGCAAATCCTTGATTCGGTACTGATAGCCAATGAATGTCTGGAGAGTCGAGTTAAATTGGGAGAGCCTGGACTCCTTTGTAAGTTAGACATGGAGAAAGCTTACGATCACGTCAATTGGAGTTTCTCAATTTATATGTTGGAGAGATGTGGCTTTGGTTCTAAATGGTGTTCTTGGATCCTTCATTGTATTTCTATAGCCTGTTTCTCTGTATTGGTGAATGGGACGTCCAAAGGTTTTTTTAAAAGCTCCCGAGGTTTGCGACAAGGAGACCCCATTTCTCCTCTTTTATTTGTTTTTGTGATGGAAGCGTTCAGCAAGATGATTTTAGGGGCGGTAGAGGGAGGGTTCATATCAGGATTCTCAGTAGGAGAGGCAAGTTCAGGTTCGCTTAACATTTCTCACCTATTGTTTACTGACGATACTCTAATCTTTTGTGAAGCCAGACATGAGCAAATCCGAGCTGTGAGAGCTCTTTTATTATGCTTTGAAGCTGTGTCAGGTTTGAAGGTGAATTTGGCTAAATCAGAGATAGTGCCAGTGGGACATGTACCCAATGTGGAGAGTCTAGCGTCCATCCTAGAGTGCAAGATATCTCAGTTGCCTATGAAATATCTCGGTCTTCCGCTGGGGGCACCGTTCAAATCGAAAGCTATTTGGGATGATGTAATAGAAAAAATGGAAAGGAAACTACCTGGTTGGAAAAGGATGTACTTATCTAAGGGGGGCCGGTTAACTCTCATAAAAAGTACTCTTTCTAACTTACCAACATATTACTTTTCACTATTTCCACTTCCCGCTAAGGTGGCTCATCGCATGGAGAAAATTCAACGGGATTTCCTGTGGGGAGGGATCAAGGAAGAGTTTAAATTTCACTTGGTGAAATGGGCCACAATTTGCTCCCCCATTAAGGAAGGAGGATTGGGTATACGGAATTTGAGATCCTTCAACCAAGCCTTGCTTGGCAAATGGTTATGAAGATATCACCATGAACGGGAGGCCTTGTGGCGAAACGTCATTGCCTTGAAGCACAGGGAATCATGGGGAGGGTGGTGTTCCAATGAGGTGAGTGGACCCCACGGAATAGGGCTTTGGAAACATATCAGAAGAGGATGGGACATCTATGCAGCACACACTTGCTTCAAAGTCGACAACGGTGTTAAGGTAAAATTTTGACATGACTTATGGTGTGGTGAACGGGGACTCAAGGATGTTTATCCAGGAGTTTACAGCTTAGCAAGACGGAAAGAAGCATCCATTGCCGATCTAGTTAGCTTTTCCAATGGCTCCTCCCAATGGAACCTTACTTTCAATAGAGATGCACAAGACTAGGAGATGGATGACATTTCGGCCTTTTTTGACCTTGTGTACTCCACTCGGGTGTCGGGGGAAGGCAAAGACAAGTTATATTGGCGTCCCTCTAAGAAGGGAGTTTTTACAGCCCGTTCTTTTTATCATTCCTTAAATGTGCATAATTCAGTCCCGTTCCCATGGAAAAGCATTTGGAAGACAAAGGCACCTCTAAAGGCAGCTTTCTTTGTTTGGACAGCCTCTTGGGAAAAAATTCTTACCATAGATAACTTGAGGAAACGCGGCATCATAGCTATGAATTGGTGTTACATGTGTAAGAAGAGCGGTGAGTCCGTAGACCATCTCTTACTACATTGCGAGATTGCCATGTCCTTATGGACCGAAGTCTTAGCACGGGTGGGGTTAGTACGGGTGATGCCGGAAAATGTATGTGAGTTTTTAGCCTCTTGGAGAGGTATTAGGGGCAACTCTCAAATTGCATCCATATGGAAGATGTTACCTATTTGTCTATGGTGGTGCATTTGGAGGGAGCGGAACGCAAGATGCTTTGAATATCAAGAGAGATCAACGGAAGAGCTTAGAACTTTGTTTTTCAATACTTTACTCCATTGGTCAATTGTAATTGATTTTCAGGGCAGGTCTTTTCACGATTTCCTTGTATCCCTAAGCTAGACTTAAACTTGCTCATGTATATGTCTCGTATACTTGGGCATCCTTTGTATCACTTTTGATCAATAAATTTTGTTTACCGATCAAAAAAGACAATGTAAAAGGCATAAAAAAATAATCCAAATCAGTTTGTGAAATAACAAAATAGATCTAGAAATGCCCAAGGGAAAATATCAAAGGAAACAAGTACATCAACAAAATAGAAAATCTTCATATACTCACGAGCTAAAGAAAGAACCAGCAAAGTGGAATTAGAAGCTAGAGTCAAGCACATAAATTTTTGTAACAGGAGAATGAGAGTGATCTTCAGTGGAATAAAGAAATATGACGTAGTTTTTTTTTTTTTTGACAACAATTAAATCAGGAGAAATTTCATGCTAGATCGATTAGCAGAAAGGTTTCATGTGATATCACAAAAAATGGTCGGTTTCAGCTGACTAAAGGGACAGAAAAAAAAGGTATACACTATACATACATTTTTGAGCTTTGACTCTTGTTCCATTGAAGGCGGAATTCTCATTATTCTCACTCTTAAGTTCTGTAGACTCTCTCTGGATTGGGAAAAACAAAAACAAAAACAGGAACTTATAAATGAGTATCAATAATTTTTTTCCTATAGGTAAATGGGTATCAATAATTAATCAATTAAATTACTAATGAATACCAATATCTCATCATCCAGATACTACCTGTAACTTTGTAACCTCGTTTGACAAGGTGGTGTTCTCTGTCTGTAGAATTTGTGCCTTGTGTTCTATGTCTGTGGTGTATCGCGTCTTCCGATCCTTGGAACGAGCAGCTGACATACGATTAGCCAAAACCCTGGATGAGCAGATCAGAAATGAGTACAACGATACATAGATTGCTAATAGACCGATAAAATTTAAACAGGGAAAAAAAAACCTCTTGGCACGTTTGGGGTCTGATAGTGCAATCTCAGCCAGTTTCGCATTTTCCCTGATCTTTTCCAGCTCAGCCTCATTAAAATGACCATTTCCAAACCCCATGCAGAACTTAGTTGAGCTCCCCTCTGGTGCATTGCTTGGTGATTGTTGACCCACTTGAGTTCCTATAGGTGGGAGCTTTGGTGATTCGTCATCAAAATGCAAATTTCCCATATAACTATCCATTGAAACACTTCTTGAGTGTCGGACAGTAGGCTTCGTGTCTCCACTAGCAATTCTCTTTCCTTCTCTCTTCTCATTAGCAAAACTTGAGCTTGACCCCTGCACACAGTTTAGACAGTCATTCTTGCGACTTTCCACTTCATTATCGCTGCCATCACATCCCTTCATCTTCGAGCCATTGGCTCTACCATCCATATCCTTTTCCTCCGTACCATATGAGTTCATGTTATCAATGTTTTCCAAATTCATAAATTCATTAAACAAGTCATCCAGAACTACTCCCTCAGATATTCCCTCATCTGTCCCATTGGCAATGTTATTGCCAGCCCTATCCCTCTTCAATTCCCCCTTCAACACCAACTGGATTGGCTTGTCCACCCCTGAATTCTCGCTTCCAGAAATAGACTGATCCAAAACTCCCCAACTCCCAATGGGAGTCAACTGAGGTGAAGATTGAATCATGGTTGAGAATCCTAATGGAATACCATCACTATTGGAGCGCCGGTGTCCTCTACGAGGAGGAAGGCCCTCACCAACCCGAAATGCATTACCTCCGTTTATAGGCGAAGGAAGTGATAAGGCATGAGAATTAACAGCACTTTCTTCCATAGACACATCCATGGAAATTGGGTCAGAGAGCGAGCTCGTCGAAGGTTCAGAATAAGGCAAAGGGCTCAAAGGGGGCAACAAGCTATCAAGCGCAAAAAACGTAGGTTGAGACAAAGACCTAGAATGGGAAATCCCTGGGCTCAAATTCTGGGAACTCCATTGCCCAGAAGCCGGCGAGGACCCGACAAACTGCGAGTATTGAAGCAGAGAAGCAGGGTTAATCGGGTGTGAGGGTGGTATACCAGGTCTCTTGTTACCATTCTCACTGCCTCCAGGACTCAAATTTTCCGGTAGTTGACGAACAGGAAACCCCATCTGAGACGCATTGAAATTTTTCATATCCGATTGGTTCTGTGATTTCACTCTAAAAGCAGATTGATGCCCCGCTTGCATAGTAGTTCAACTTTCATCAGCGCAACCCATCTACCACTATTATACTAAACCCTTTAACAAAGATACAAAACCCTAAAACCACTTTACTACTTTACATAGTAATCAATCAAAACCTCCAAACCCCACACCAATAACTAACTCTACAAAGTTACTGATACCCAAATGAGCAGAGACAGACGAAGAAAAAAAGAACTGACTGCACGACCAAACGCACAGACACGGTTAATAGTAATATGACGATAGACCCTACCTCTTTGGTGTCCGCACACCGCCAATGAAACCCAAAAGTAAAAGCATGACCGACTGCTATTGAAGTCCGCGATAGGTTTTATAGGCCAAAAGGCTTTGAGTTGCACTTCAAAGAGCTCAGAGTTGCCGCTTGGGAGTTGGGACACAAGCTCCGCTTTTTTCCTTTTTCTTTTTTATACCACAGGAATAGCCTTCTCTCTCGGACACTATATATTTTGTCGTGATAACACGGCATTATCTATCAAACGTTGAATTATAACGAATAAATATTTTAATTATAATTAGAATTAAAATAAATAAAAAGTAAAAAAGTAATATTTTAATATAATAATAGATTTAAAGAGTTTATTATTTAGTATTATTGAAAATGGGCTAACTAAATTTACAAAAATAGATTTCTTAATCAAAGTTTAGCCAAAAAATGGATAGGTCACTACTAATAGTCTAATACTCTTTAACACAATCAAATTGAAATACGATGAAAAATGTAATATATAATTATTTATAAAATTGTAATTATTTTTAATATATTTGATTTTGATATGTTTGAATTAAAAAATAATATTTAATTAAAAGAGCTAATGTGAAAATTATAAGAAGCACTGATTTATATTTGTAGATAAAATAACCAATTACTAGGATATTGATTTTGGCTGATTATATTTTAAAACTTGTATGCGGGTTGAAATTCATGAACTAGGACGGTTTGAGACCATGAACTAGAAGTGCTATAGACATAAAGAGACCACATAAAAATAAATTCATAAATTGACATAATTTTATATGATACGTTTGATCTGCTTACAATAAAAATATATTTACAATCTAATATATCACATTAAATCACGTTAATTCATAGATTTATTGTAGAATCTTTTATGGCTAAAAATTTATCTTTTACAAAATAATAATATTATATATAATCGTAAGATGTTAAAAAATGAGATTTATTATTAAAAATTAATTTTTTATGCTAATTCTATTCCTCTTTTTTACAAAGAAGTGTAATAACCCCTCTATTGGTGCTGACAGTTTGTAATCTGACACGCACTGTATAGTTATATTTTTCCTTTTTTTTTTTCTAATATTCTTCTTGTTTATATAGAATTGTTAGTCATTCTATTTAAACCTATATGTTGAAGGACATGTAATTTTTGTAATCTTTGGTCAGTTTCTTCAATCCATCTTTCTTCGTTAAAATTCATGGTAACAAATTTAAGATTCTAACGTATTATGGGGGCACTTGAAGTTCGTGAAATCAGTAAAATGTAAAACAAGGTAAACTGCGTTAGCGAATTATAAGCCTGTGTCTTTGGAAAACAGAGCAGAAACAATGATTTTTGGACTCAAAGTCAAGGAGAGCGCCAGACAACTCGTCCACCTTATCATCAGAATCAAACTAAAGCATGTCATCTCATGGCCATGCAGAATAAGTTCAGCGATACATGTCATGTCCCGAAAATGGCCAAATTATTCAGCGAAAGAAAATCATCTACTTTAGAGTGACACTTCCTTACATACAAGTATTCCGAACCTTGCGATGCAACTTCCAACAACTACCTAAACTTACCAAGGACCAATCCCTTCATATGGACAACAACTAACTAGTTTTAAACCAAGGAATGCTTCTTCCTTGGTTCAATGTGGGATACGAAGGAAGATGAGAAGCCTTTCATTCGTTATTATGTTGATATCAAAGTTACATAGATGACAAACAGAGGAAGCAAACCATCTGCAGGAAGAGAGTAAACCGACTTGCATCCTAACAAGCTTGTCCTGTTGTGCCAAATAAATCCTTGGTTTAAACGAAAAATAGTGGAAGACGCATACCTGTTCATTAATGGCTTTTTCTCGTTCGCTATTATCCTATTCCTCCATTCCATCGACATTTACTCGTCTATTTGATTGTGATGTAGCGATTTGTTCCATGCTTAGCCCAGTGGTCCTTCAGATCAACAGGATTTGATAAATCATGTCCTTCTGCTGCAAGGCGGCTGAGCAGCTTGGCAAAGGCACTTCCACTCATCTTTCGCCCACCTACTCGAGTGTGCCGCTTGTTGGGCACAGCTGGTAGAGGATACATTGACATGGTTGTGGTGCAGCATGAAGATTGCCACCCCCCATTTCCCCATTTGTAACACTGCCTTAGGATTCCAGTGCAGGAGCATACTGGTGCAGGCATGGTTGAGTCATCAAATGCAACCTGATTCAACCCCAGGTCTGGTCCCTTCCAATCAGACTTTGAACCCCCAGACTGTCTGTTCAGATCATCACCTCCACCACCCATATCCTGCCCACCTTTCCACTCATGTGTCTTGCCAAACATGATTTTATTCAAGTCATCACTCTCCCTCTTTATCTTCTTTGGAGATTTTGAAGCCTTCTTATCAGATGGCATTCCCTTGGTCTCCTTCGTTCGTTTGGCCCGTCGTGACTTTGCAGCCTCAGAAGCAACTTGTGATATTGCAAGGGCATCAGTTGTGTGCATTTCCCTCGTATTGTAAGAAGCCTCACCCATGTGGGGTAAATGATGTGTGTGCTGCTGTGGGTGGTGGATGTGCTTCACCCCCCGTGAGATTTGGCATCCTGGTGGGCATGACATATTACCACTGGTCAAGGAGTTTTCCCGGTATTGAAGAGTGGCAATGGCATTGTCCCGTTCCAGAAAGGCATTATTTCGTTCTGCAATTGCTGTATCTCGTTGCAAAAATGCCATATCTCGCTCTGCAATAGCTGCCTTTTTCTCAGAAAGGGCCAAGTTTCTTTCTTGAATGGCTGCATCTCTTTCAGCCATAAGGCCCATTATTTGTTTCATCGATGGCTGATGTTGCATCAACCACTGCAACAACAGAAGCTTTTGAACTTCATCACATTGGACATTAGTTAAGAAAATGTATGTAACTTTAGCAAATTGTTTCTCGTACCTGACCCTGAGCTGTTTTATATTGATCTGCTTTGTGTCTGCCATTTTCACGGTGCCCTCCATCATCCATCTGAGATCCACAAATAGCTATAATTGTGGAAAACAGTTTCAAACCTCAGTTAATCAAGCATTATCGCTTATCCAGGCTACAGATTCTGTATCTCAAAGCAAAAGGAAAAAGCTGTTCATATTTTGTTTATGGCTTGTCGGTGCACAGAAACATATAGGCAATAACACATTAGGGTAGAGAGAGAGAGAGATTACTATTCATACTACAGAACCGTAGGCAGAAGAACATCAGGAATCCATCCTGGTGGAAATATAAGAAATCATGCATAAATCCAAAGTTCAAGATGAACATGCTTCCATCAAACTGACCCACAAGATGCAAAAGTGCTAACAATCAATATCACCTATAAATAACTGATACTCAAAACTGCAAATGAGAAATGCATAAATTGCATTTGATAGAAATTCCAAGGAAGAGTCTAAGAAAGCTCATATCAAATGAAAATGCTGTTGAAATGGCTCTTAGCAAAAGCATGGGTCCAAGCAAAGATGTTGAGCTAAAAGTAGAAATAAGTTACAAGAGCCCTAAAGTGTTTAGAGAAACAATATATAAAACTGGATGGTGACCTTGACCAAAATCAAATGCAAATTCTTAGTCCTAATCCGAAGAAACAAAAGATATGTAAATTTTCATGACTATAAACACTGATCTTCTGAAGATATACCGGGTTGGATCGTGATTGCATAAAACATATCGGGTGTTAGTATATAATGGAAGTGACCAAGGGTACAAATTAGGAAAAAACAATACAAAGGCACTTGGCAGAATGCTCTTGGATAATTTGAGCAAATGCATGCCCACATGCAGATCCCTCAATTTGACTATGCTTAAGTTCAATACACGAGATGTTTAGGCTCTCGTGAAAGAGTCAAGGACTTCTAATTGTGTATTTTGCTTCTATACTTCTTGGCCCTATTGTTTTATGCTTGTGCATAATGATTTTCTCAAAACTAACTTGATATATATTCACTTAATGAAGGAAACACATAAACAAAACCATAATCAGCATAGATTTTGTTCGCCTTGAAGGCAAAATGAGTTCACCCATCAGTAGTTACATAAAATTTACTTAGTAGATGTAGTAATGAATATCCTAGTTATCCTAACAAAAGCTCTGTTTTCCACGTATGTTAATCTCCACAATATGATCCTAGCCTAACTCAATAACTGAAATATTAACAAGTTGATGTATAGCTCGATGTAAAACTCCATTTTATTAGCTAACATCATGATGTTCCAAATTTTATTAAGGAAATAAATATTTGAAGATTTGTAAGGAAGTCACTCTCAAAAATTTAATAGTAAGAAAACAATAACCCAATCAGATAAAACATGCCATGTAAAAGCTTCCTTCTAAGGAACCAATAACACGTGGTAGTAAGAGCAATCAATTAAGCAATATAAAGAATTACAACATAACCAAAGATGCTTAATCGTATAACAGCATAGCAATATCATTTCAAATGCCAGTCAATCCTAGTTTAATCCTCAAGATCACCTTCACAGTACTAAGTTCTAGGTTGATCCTCTAGATACCTTGACAGTAAAGACTTGTGAGCAACAATAAACGATGCCCAAGAGAAACCATAATAGTGCACAAACAAAATTTTCGTTTTTTTGATAAGTGGTGCACAAACACAATTACACGGACATACACTTCTTTGATGTAAACTGCACCATAACACTTTGCTTCCCTTACTTCTCAAAACTTGCACTAAAACTTCATGTGATTTGGACTAAGATGCACATGAGAAAAAGTCACGGAAGAGGTAAATCACATAAGGGATCATCATCAACTCGTGCAAGGCTGATGTTAGTTTTGACAGAAAGACTGATGTTTGCATCTTACTCCAAACCTACAACCCACAAGGAAGGAGGGGTCTAGTGCAGGTTTTTGAAAAGTTAGGGAGATAAAGTAAAAAAGGCCCAAACCACCCCAACAAGGTAATTCACAGTATGCTTCAATGAACTTCTATGGGGGATGAAGACCACAAGTGGTCAACCAACATTAGACGCAACAAGGAACTTGTTTTCTGCTCCACTAGATGAGTCAGAGAACAGAATATATGCTTAACGCCAAAAAAAAAAAAGCTTTTGGTTCACCTTTTACTTTATATTCCCAATACCAAAAAAGAAAAAGAAAAAGCTTATGGTTCACCTTTCAAATTCTGGAGACAGACTTACTACTCCCTCCCTCTCTCTCTCTCTCTCTGTGGGGAGGGTGGGCAGAAAGGAATTTTAACTGCCACGTGCAAAGGCAATGAACTCAAAACTAATTAATGTTTTTCTAATTCTCTCCCCAGCTTCCTTTTTCGTTGCCAAATATACAAAAATTTCCCATACATAATAATAGCTTTGAACATCAATCACATATTCAAGACACTAAACCCACAGTAGAAAGTCCAGTAATGATCTGAAATTGATACGGTTTATGTAGCACAATGTTTGGTCGGGTATTTCAAAAGGTCATTCATATCTTGAGCTCAAATTAGGCCGGCGGACTACAAAAGTTGCACCGAAGATGGCATTTCCAAGAAAATAGAAAGCATCCATTTCTTTTCAACTTTCTACAAAAGAAACTCCGCCAGTCAAACCTTCAAAAGGATTCTCAAAAATCCAAAACAATCTTGAAGAGCGAGCTTGGCTGTTTAATACTAAACCACCAAAACTAGTTTCTACTGCTCCAACAGAAAGGGTTACAGAGAACCCAGTTCAAGCAGCAACAAGCACAAATTCGGTACGCAGTAGTAGTAGCAGCAGTAGTAGTAGTAGTAACAATACCGATAATCGGATGAAGGAAATTAAAGCACAAGAAACAGCAGAGAAGAGATATCGAAGCTTACCAGCAGGTGCGAGAGAGCAAGAGAATCGAAAGAGGAACGGAGACTTTGGGAAACCTAAATCGAGAGAGTAAAAAAAATTGTGAAGGTCCCCGTTGGTACAGATTGGTAGTATCCGCTTTCCCTCTTGGGAGTGTTGGGTTTTACCTGTCTGCCTGTCCCTGTCTTCATTTTTTCTTCCACTGTTCGGTTTTTTGTTTTTTTCTTTTTTCTTTTATGTTATTATTTCCGGGTTTCTTCGCAACACATTTCGGGCATAAACTATAAAGAAACAAAGCTCTTTGCGAATAATAAAATATAAAAATTATATCAAATTGTTAGGTAGGTATATTTAATAAATAACTTATACTAAATAATTTAATTTAAAATTTATCATTTAAATGATATAAATAGTAAAATAATTCAAAAATATACATGAGACTGAAGTGCTTATATGGTATGAAGATAATATGCAAAAAGAAAACCCTACTCTTACTGCTGGGAGCTATCGCTGCTTTTTTATTTTTTTTACTTAATAATTAAGTAAATATTTTTTAATAATATTATAAATTTTAAAAAAAACAATAAGAGAGTTAGAAAAATACATGTAAAAAAATAATTAAAATTAACTAGTGAAGCTCCTAGTGGTGGGAGTAGAACCACCCTATGCAATATTTTATAGAATTAATTTAAACAATCTAGAAATTTGTATTAATTTTTTTTTAAAAAAAATATTCATAACTTTTTGCTTTCTCAACTTTTAATTTTATCAGTTTGATCTTTAAGTTAGTAATTTTCTCAACAAAATCTTTTCGTTAATTAGATTAATAACGAAAATGTTACATTGCACATCGCGTTTTCTAAAATAAAATAAAAAAAATCAAATTTGAAAAGTTATATACAAACTTAAAAATCATTTTTTTTTAAATTAGAAATAGTGCTCTAATTCGTGAGCATTTGAATTGGACAGAATGGTAGAAAAGTATTAGAATCAAAATAATTAACCAATGAGAGGCCAATCAAAGTAGATGGATCATGAGGGTAGTCCGACAAGGTATATTACACGAGATGGATTAGGTCCTAGGAAGATGGACCTACCAAAACAAATGGAAATAGATAGATGAATGAAAAAATATATATATATTCGTCAATATATTGTTGATATCAAAATCTTCTATTTTGACTAGAATAAGAATATATTAGTTTTTTTTTTTCTTTTATAACGATACTTTTATTTTAAATATAGTGGTGGGGTTCGAATTAAGTTCTCCTATTTGAATATCATACCTTATACCATATGGTTCAAAAGACCTCACTTTTTATAATTGAGTTAGTCTACATACAGTCTCTAAATTGAGACTGTTTATACAAGTCCATATAGTTATATTTAAAAAAAATTAAAAATTATAATAATATTATTTTTAAAATGATGTTTTTCCTCTTTTACCATCATTCATCAATAAGACTGTACATATAATCTCCCACTTAAGACTGTAGGAAAATTGATTGAGAATGATCCAATCACTCGAAAGATGCAAGAGAGTTGAGAGAACTCAAGAAAGATCAAGAAGGTTCTGAAACTCGTATGAAAGGGAAAAACTTAAAGCTTCTGTATTATGTAAAAAGTAAAAACCGTAACTGAAAATACAAAGTAAACTAAATATATATACAAGGAAAGAATGCATGTGCTACACATGTGCAATAAACTAAAAGAAGAAAAATTGAACTGTTTACAAGTGTATTTTTACATACTTCAATACTCCCCCTTAAGATGAAGTGTAAATATCAAGAACACTCATCTTGGAAAGAAGAAAAAAAAACAAATTAAAAGATAAGGCTTTGGTGAAGATGTCTGCTAGCTAATGCTGAGAACTGACATGTAGAGTTCAAGGCATACTAGATTGTATCTTTTCACGAATAAGATGACAGTCGATTTCTATGTGCTTAGTTCTCTCGTAAAAAACAAGATTTGTTGCTATGTGAATGACAACTTTACTATTACAAAACAACAATGCTGGAGAATGATGAGTAATGCCAAAATTTTGAAGTAAAGTAATTAACCAAGTCAATTCACAAGCAGGGGAAGCCAAAGCCCTATATTTGGCTTCAATTGAAGACCTTGAAACTGTATTTTGTTTCTTTGATTTCTTGGAAATCAAAGAATCGCCCAAAAACACACAAAATCTAGTTACTGATCGTCTAGTGTCTGGACAAGTTGCCCAGTCAGAATCTGTAAAAGCCTTCAAGCGTAAAAAAAAAGAAGATGATAAAAAAAATTCCTTGTCCAAGTGTACCTTTGAGATACCTTAAGACATGATATGCAGCAACTAAATGTGTTTGAGCAGGTCTATCCATGAACTGACTTAAAATCTACATAGAATAAGTCAAATCAGGTCTTGTTATTGTCAAGTAAAGCAACCTCCCCACTAATCTTCTGTAAACAGTGGGATCTTCCAACAAAGCAGAATCTGTCTTTATCAATCGTAGATTAGAACACATTGGAACATTGGTTAGTTTACAACCAAGAAAACCAGAATCTGCCAATATTTTCAAGGCATAATCTTTGACAAAGTGAAATTCCTTTAGAAGTTCTAGTTACTTCTAATCCAAATAAGTATTTAGGATCTCCAAAATCTTTAATCTGAAAAGCATTGTGAAGAATGGATTTTATGTCTTGGACAACATTAAGATCATTGCTAGCCACAATCACATCATCAACATATATCAATAAAGCAATGAATGTAGAATTAGAAACTTTAGTAAACAGTGAATAATCGCATCTTGACTGTGTAAAATCATGCTATAAAAGGCAGTTAGTGAGTTTACAATACCACTGCCTTGAAGCATGTTTTAAGCCATATAATGACTTAGTTAACTTGCATTCTCGAGTCTCCCCCTAGTGCCATACCCTTGAGGTAGTGTCATATACACTTCCTCATTTAAATCTTCATGCAAAAATGTATTATTTACATCCAATTGATGCAAATACTAATTATGTGAAGAAGCAACAGCAAACAAACATCTTACACTAGTAAGCTTGGCAATAGGAGAAAAAGTGTAAATTAAATCCAACCCTTCTTGTTGAGTGTACCCCTTAGCTATAAGCCTAGCTTTATAACGTTCAATGGTCTCATCTGATTTGTATTTAATTTTGTACACCTATTTACAACCAATGACATGTTTATCAAGAGGCTAATCAGTGAGAATCCAAGTATTATTTTTCTCAAGAGAAGATAATGCTGCTGTCATGGCTTCTTGCCAATGATGAACTTTAATGCCGATGATAGAATTTAGGTTCGAACTAAGATGAAAAATTAAAAGTGAAAGCACAATGTGTGGGAGAAAGTTTGTTATATGAAAAGTAAGTAGACAAAGGATGAGGAGTACTGACATTGGAAGAAGTTGTAGCAATAGAAGAATCATGGTTTGATAAAAAATAAGTGATTAAATCACAATAATATTGCTGCAAATATTGTGGTGTATGTCTGACTCTAGTAGATCTTCTGCTAGTAGGATTAATAGTGGAAGGAAGAGGATCTGAAACTTGCTGTGATTGATCAATGGGCATATAATGGGAAAAGAAGCAGTAGGTATATGAAAAACTAGAGTGAGTATCACAAAGGAATCTAAAGAAACTGAATTAGGATCTAAAGAAATGTGGTTGTTGCGTTTATATGGAAAAAGATGTTCATAGAAGACAACATTTCTAGATAGAAAAACAGATTTAGAATGTAAATCATACAACTTGTATCCTTTGACACCAAATGGATAGTCCAGAAAAATGCATTTCCTAGCTTTAGAATCAAATTTAGATCGTTGAGAATGAAGAGTGCTAGCATAACATAAGCACCAAACACTTTTAAATTGGAATAATTTGGCTTTTGAGAAAAAAAAAAGTTCATAAGGAGATTGATTAGAAAGAACAAGAGTAGGCAATCTATTTATAATATAAGCTGCTGTCAAAACACAATCACCCCAGAAACAAAAAGGTAAATTGGCTTGAAATCTTAGGGCATGTGCAACTTCCAGTAAATGCCTATATTTTCTTTCTACTACTCCATTATGTTAAGGAGTGGCAACACATCTCTTTTGATGGATAATGCCTTTAGCAGAAAAATAAGAAGACATATCAAACTCTAAGCCATTATCACTTCTAAGGATTTTCGCTTTGGAACTAAATTGTGTCTATATAAGGGTAATATAAGAAATGAGTTTGGTTCTAGTTTCATATTTGTTTCTCATTAAATATACCCAAGTTGCTTTTGTAAAATCATCAACAATAGTAAGAAAATATTGAAAACCATCTAGAGTAGGAGAAGGGCCTCATATATCACACTAGATTATTTCAAAAGCACAAGAAGTATGAGATTCACTATGTGGAAAAACTAATATGGAATGTTTTGCATAATGACATACATCACAGCTTGTATGTTTTGAAGAAGTTACAACAGAAAAAAAATCTATATATGAAACTCTATTTTAGAAAAGAAAAATGACTTAGGCGATAATGCCATAAATCCAAATTGACAGAATCAAAAGTACAAACTGAAGGTACAACTAAAGATATACTAGAATCAGATGCATCAGACAATGATGCTTTAGTGTGCAACAAATAGTAAAGACCACTTCTTTCTTCATCCAGACCAAACGTCTTCCATGCATACAGGTCCAAAATGAAGCATAATTTGTTGAAGAAAATTAGACAATAATTTGAAGAATGGATAAGATGACTAACTGATAAAAGATTAAAAGAAAATGAAGAAACACAGGACATTGTGAAGAACCAAAGAATCTGAAAGTTTAACAATTCATGTGTATGTAATTGGTGCTTTGTAACTATTTGGCAGAGTTACAAAAGCTGATTTAACAATGGTGCAAGAAGAAAGAAGTGACACTGAGCTAACCATATGATCATTAGCTCCAGTGTCGATAATCCATGGAATATCAAGATCTGAATGATACTTCTTAATAGAAAACAAGCAATGATCAAAAGTCAGATTAGAAAGGGATTTACCTAACTGATTCAAAAAAATCTGAGGATTTTGTTAAGATTTGGTATCTACTAAATCAACTGAAGCAAATTTGTCAGATGATCAAGCAAAGAAAGTAATTGTAATGCCCCGGTCCCGCAGGGATCGAAGAGTTACTCTCTATAACTTAAAACTCACAATTCATCAATATATTTACAGACTCCAAAATATAAAGTCATCAGAATACTACAAAATCTCTTAATACAATCCGTCAATTCTCAGAAATTTTCTATGAGTAATCCACTATGCTTAAATAATCATCTCACCAATGCTCCATAATTCTGATCCTTAACTGGACTATTTAAAATCATCTAAAAAAATATATGGAGATAATGAGTGAGTTATCAACAACTCAGTAAGCAGAGAACATATACTAGCGTACAAACATGAGCATTTACCAAGTACAATATGCAGAACAAAATATTTTTCAAAGTTTTTATGCAGAACAAGACATGTTTTTAAACGTAACAGAGTGATGTGTCTAAGACATATAAAACCCATAGTACTTTGACATAACATAACCTGAGTATCATCATCACATCAAAACAGAGCATTTCACAGAACAGAGACCATGTTTCACCCCCGTGGTAGGGTTGTACTAACCCCGATGGCCAAACCGGGCAGAGACAGAGGTGAAATATTTCCCTTATTCTTCTCGGAGCCCCGAGTGTGTACACAGAAAAAACCACAATAAAACCATTTTTTTTCAAAGTGGATGCACTCAGAGACAAGGAAGTTGGTACCAACCCAAATAGAGCATAGCATAACAGAGCAGAACAGAGCAGAGACAGAGTCAGATACAAAATCAGTACACCATATCAAAGGTTTTCAGATACCATATCAAAATAAAACAGAGTACCAAAACATAGTCAGATCATTGTCTCATACTGAAAATAAAAGTCGGAGCATTTTTATAAATCAATGCACAAATTTTCAGATTCTCAATATCGCACTTTTTCAGATTTTAGAGACAACATGACAAAATTTAGCTCATATCTACACAATGCATATCAGAAAATATTTTTCCTTTTTTCATACAGATTTAATGAGTAGCGCAAATAAGCGACCGAGGTTGGTTTTTCCCAAGTTCTCATTTCATAACAAAATATGCAAAATTTTCAGAAAATCAACCTCAGTCTTAATAACTTGTATAAAGCCTAGCATAAGAACCTCGCTTATCTGGACTTATTAGCTTATCAGAATTTCTCTATATCAGTATTGAACAAAAATCAATCGTCAATTATAAAATAGTCATGTAGCTCCCATAAATTTCATTTCGATTCTTAAACCTAAAATACTAACAAAATCTTTTCTTTTTTTTTTTTTTTCTCTAAATGTCTATAATTCTCTTAATCCTAAAAATATCATCACTATCCAATTTTATCAAATAATCGCATAATTCTCTTAACATAATAATAACAAAATATGTTAATACTAAGTAATATAATTTAAAAACTTATTTATTTTCTATAGGAAAAATAAAGTTTCTGTAATAAATTATAACCTGGTCAGTCTCATTTAAAACACAAAACCGACCCAATTATGAGTTCAAAACACCTTATAATTGACTGAAACCTTGAGGGTAAAATTGTAATATCATATAATAAGTCTTCTCCTACGTAAAATGCAAGAAAGCAAAACACTTTAGTTTGTAAAAGATCACAAGTGAGAGGGAGACCCAGGTGCGTCGAAGACTCACCGAAAGAAGTTGCGGCAGAGCTGGGCGGACGAAGAGGTTGTGTCAGCAAGATGGACAGCTAAGCACTTATAAGAGAGAGAAAGAGACGAGAAAGAGTGAACACAGTGGGAGAAAGAGATGGAGAAGCAGTGGGAGAAAGAGATGGAGAAGCAGTGGAACGTTCGGCGATGGCTCACTGTGAGGGACAAGGCAGAGCTGAGGCGGCTCGAGGCTGACGATAAAATGATGATCGGCGGATTCTATTGCTCTTTTGATCGACAACGTTGTATTTTCTTGCCGTGGCTAGTGGCACATAAATGAGTTGATCGGGACAAGGCTGTCGTTGCTCTGTTTCAGGGAGGAGAAACAGAGGACAACAACTGGGTTATCCGTTGGCTTGAGGATGACCTGGTGGCTCTGCTAACAGGTGGCTACGATGGCTAGTAATGGGCTATCATGGAGGTGGTGCAGGGATAGCGACGGAGAAGGCGTTCGGGTTGCTCTGTTTTTTGTATAGTAAACAGAGTATTCCAAGGGCTTGGGGATGATTCACGGCTGGCTATCGGTGGCTTACGATTTCACATGGGGCTGGGCAATGGCCTGTGGCTTCCGTCATTCAGGGGAAACTCGCACGGGGTAGTTTCTGTTCGGCTGAGTGCACATGAGAGTTGGTTTTTCTGATGCAGTAACGTCACGGAAAGTAATGCCAAGTTGCTTCTCGGGCTGGCTCGTTTGCGACAGTGGAGTGGTGGTTGAAGAGGGTAGCAGCGGCTGGAACTTGGTGGAGGGTTTGATGGAGGCTGAGCCGCAGTGTAGGCATGCTACGAACGTACGGGCATTGGTGGAGGCGTTAGGCTGATTTTCTGACGGTGTGAAGAAACTGAGTTAAGGTGCTGCGGCTTGGTGTTTTGTTGGAAGCATGTATATATATATATGCAACGGAAAAACCCTAGAGAAATGAGAGAGACGTGCGAGTGCAAGGGAGTGAAAAAAAAATACATTAGATACGTGCATGCTTATGAGTAACGGAAAGAAACATGTAGAGGTAGGGAGTTTTTAAAATCAAATGAAGAGAAAATCAGACTTGACTGGATTCGGGTGTTACAGTAATTGTTGACATTGTTCTTGAGTAAAAAGCAATGAAGATATCTCACTAACTTGCTTGTCCTATGAAATATGTCCAGATGAGTTACCATCAACAAAATTGGTTCTAGGTTTGGTGTTCTTGTAGCCAGGAGGATACCCATGTAATTTGTAACACTTTTCTTTTGTGTGTCTTGTCATTTCACAATGGCTACAAATAGGCTTCGATTTTGGAAAAGAAGTCTTGAATTTTGGACCAGATTTCTGGAAATCATGCGCAGTAGAAGCCAAAGCAGTGGATTCTAAATTGGCAGATTTATGAACATGAAGACTACGATGGCGTTCTTATTGTAAAATCAGAGAAAAAACTCTGTTTATATGCAGTAAGGGATCTAACAATAGAATTTGGGATCTAACAATAGAATATGTATCATTAAGCCCCATTAAAAACCTCATCACATATTCTTGTTGTTGATATTCCAGTACTGCTTTCAAGACTCCACAGTCACAATTTGATACCATGTAAGAAAACTGATTGAGAATGATCCAATCACCCGAAAGATGCAAGAAACTTGAGAGAACTCAAGAAAGATCAAGAAGGTTCTAGAACTTGTATGAAAGGGAAACATCCAGAGCTTCTGTATTATGTAAAAAGTAAAAGTTGTAACTGTAAATACAAAGTAAACTAAATATATATACAAGGAAAGAATGCATGTGCTACACATTGCAATAAACTAAAAGAAGAAAAACTGAAATATTTACAAGTGTATTTTTACATACTTCAATAAGGATTACAAATAGAATGATACGGGTGCCAACTAAGGAAATGCATAGTAGGCTGTTACGGGTGTTGCGTATGGCAAGTGAATAAAGGGAGCGGCAGCGTGAAACGTGATCGTCTAGCTCGCCCATTAGGAAACTTTCCTTTTATGTTTTATATGACTTTTGCTCTGTTTTTTTGGAATAGTACGTTTAGCTATAATTACGTATGATATTTTGGGAAAGTTGAATAATGTAAGGAGTATATCTTGTACGTGGAAAGAATGGAATGCATGCAGAAAATTATTATTCAAACATTGTTTGAAGAGACGGCTCCGTTTCTTGTTCTTATTTTCATCATAGGTAAGGCACGTCGTTTGAATCCGACGTCCTTCCCAGTCGAACCTCGTATAACCCGTTCCGTCGCCAAGGCTCGTAACATTTTAGGAAACTTTCCTTTTATGTTTTATATGACTTTTGCTCTGTTTTTTTGGAATAGTACGTTTAGCTATAATTACGTATGATATTTTGGGAAAGTTGAATAATGTAAGGAGTATATCTTGTACGTGGAAAGAATGGAATGCATGCAGAAAATTATTATTCAAACATTGTTTGAAGAGACGGCTCCGTTTCTTGTTCTTATTTTCATCATAGGTAAGGCACGTCGTTTGAATCCGACGTCCTTCCCAGTCGAACCTCGTATAACCCGTTCCGTCGCCAAGGCTCGTAACATTTTGGCATCAGAGCAGGTCATGGCAGATCCCCGAATCGAACGCCTCGAGCAACAAATGATGAATTTCGGCAGTATCATGGAGAGGCTCATGAAGAGGTTCGAAGAAACCAGCGCGAAGGTGGACTCTATCGCTAACAGAGGCAATGGCGAGGGAGAAGACTCTGGATCGCGTAACAGGAATGGAAGGAATAATGGTGGTCGGCAGAATGCAGCAGCACCAAAATTTGCAAAATTAGACTTTCCGAGATATAATGGTTTGGAGGATCCAACGAGTTGGATTTACAGGGTGGAGCAATTCTTCGATTATCAACAAACTGAAGAGGTGGAAAAATTACATTTGGCCGCGTATCATTTAGAAGGGGAGGTACAAATGTGGTATCAACTGTTTAAAGACAGCGAAGGGATTGTATCATGGGAAGCATTAAAAAGGGGACTAAGGATTCGCTATGGTCCAACTATGTTCGAGGACCATTTCGGGACACTCAGCAAGCTGCGGCAAACTGGTTCCGTCCGAGAATATCAGCTTCAATTTGAACAATTGTTAAGTCGTGTTGGGGGGCTGGCCCCCGACCATCAACTGGGATGCTTCATCAGCGGATTGAAGGAACCTGTTCGCACGGATGTGCAAGCTGCGAGACCCACGACCATTACGGATGCGATCGGATTGGCTAGACTCTATGAAGCAAGGAGTATGAAGAGACCCCTTCAGCTGGATAGTAGAAGGCAAACCACGTTGGAACCAACTCCTCCACCTATGCCTTCAGCGAATTTGTCAAGAACGAAGACCCCAATTATTCGACGTCTCAACCCCAATGAGATGCAAGAAAGGAGGAAGAAAGGCCTCTGTTTTAACTGTGATGAGCCCTTCACACCAGGTCATCGCTGTAAGAAATTATTTTTAATTGAAGGCATATATTTGCAGGATGATGATGAGGATGGCGGAGTGGAGGCCGAAGATCATGACGATTTTATCGAAGAGCCAAGAATTTCCTTGCATGCCATGCTGGGGTCAACACCACCCCAAACAATGAGAGTTCGGGGTGTGCTTAAGGGCCAAGGCATCACCATTCTTTTAGACACAGGTAGTTCTCAAAATTTTCTGAACGCATCGTCCGCAAAAAAATTCGAATTGGCTCCACAACCAACACAAGGAATAAAGGTGATGGTTGCTAATGGGGAAAGACTTGACTGTGAAGGCCGTTGCGATGATATAGAGGTATGGATCCAAGGCAACAAATTTTCCATTGAATTTTTCTTGTTGGCTATTGAAGGGTGCGATGCAGTCCTGGGCACTCAATGGTTACGCACTCTAGGACCGATCCGGTGGGACTTTACTAAGCTGGCTATGAGCTTCAAACATAAAGGAAGGAAGGTGGAATTGAAGGGAATAAATGGACCAAGACATAAAGTAGTCGAAGAAAGAGTAGCGGCCAGAGAATTGCTGAGAAAAAAATCTGGGTTCCTCTGCCAATTACTTCCGACGCCACGCGTGGAATCGAACGTAGCCATGGAATTATTTTCTTTTAACCTGAGTGTTAATGTTGCAGGTAAAAAAAATGTGAGCCATGATCTTAATAAATTATTGTTGGAGTATGAGGAGTTATTCTCGGAGCCAGTGGGATTACCTCCAGATCGTTCACATAATCACCACATTGCTTTGAAACAAGGGAGTGGACCTATCAACGTTCGCCCATATCGTTACCCACATTACATGAAGGGGGAAATTGAGAAGATGATATCCGAGCTACTGCAAACTGGGGTAGTTCGAACGAGTACCAGTCCGTACTCTTCACCGGTGTTGATGGTAAAAAAGAAAGATGGCTCGTGGCGCCTTTGTGTTGATTACCGGGCTCTCAACCAAATCACGGTAAAGGATAAATTTCCGATACCTATCATCGATGAATTATTGGACGAGTTAAATGGGGCGAGGTATTTTTCAAAGTTGGATCTTCGCTCGGGGTATCATCAAATTAAGATGCACGACAAAGACGTGGAAAAAACAGCCTTCCGGACGCATCATGGCCACTACGAATTTCTTGTGATGCCGTTCGGACTCACCAACGCACCCTCAACCTTCCAATCACTCATGAATGAGGTTTTTAAAGGCGCCTTGCGGAGGTATGTATTGGTGTTTTTTGACGATATACTTGTTTATAGTTTAACGTGGGAGGACCATCTTTGTCATTTACGGTTGGTGTTAGAAACATTGAAGGCTAATCAATTGTTTGTAAGGATGGATAAGTGCCAGTTTGGGCAAAGACAGGTCAGTTATTTGGGACATCTCATTTCTGAAAATGGCGTGGCAATGGACCCAGACAAGGTGACGGCCATGACGGAATGGCCTCGTCCCACCACTGTGAAAGCCTTGCGAGGCTTCCTTGGCTTAACCGGATATTACCGAAAATTTATCCGCGAATATGGACAGATTGCGCGCCCACTCACACAACTGCTAAAAAAAGACTCTTTCGGCTGGAATGAAGCAGCAGAGGCAGCATTTCTGCAGCTCAAGAAGGCGATGACATCTGGTCCAGTTTTGGCCCTTCCAAATTTTTCTAAACAATTCGTGATCGAGTGCGATGCTTCCGGATTCGGGTTAGGAGCGGTCCTCATGCAAGAGGGGAGACCCATCGCCTATTTCAGTAAAGCTCTACAAGGAAGGAACTTGAGTCGATCCACATATGAAAAGGAAATCATGGCACTCGTTTCGGCTATTCAGAAATGGAGGCCTTATCTTCTCGGAAATAAATTTGTAATACGTTCGGACCAGAAAAGTTTGAGATACTTATGGGACCAGACCATAGCTACGGAAGCACAACAGAAATGGTTAGTAAAACTCATGGGATACGATTTTGCTATTGAGTATAAAAAGGGACGGGAAAATTCGGCTGCAGATAGCTTATCCAGACGGGAAGAAGGGGCTCGAAGTGAGAACAGGGCATTTGCCATCAGCATGCCGCTGCCTCTATGGTCAGACACCATCCGAGAGGAAATATCGAACGACCTCGAGTTACAGACTTTAAAAAAAAATATTGAAGCAGGCGAAGCCATCGGACCATGGAGCATCAAGTCTGGAATGATCTTCTATAAAAACAGAATTTTCTTGAAACCAACTTCTCCTTTGACTAAACTCATTATCAGTGAGTTTCATGCAGGTACGCATGAAGGTTTCCACAAAACCTGGCAAAGACTCAAGGCTGTTTTTTTTTGGCATGGAGCGATGTCCCAGATCAAGGCATTTATACGTGAATGTGATATTTGTCAAAGACATAAGAGTGAACATGCCAAACCAGCAGGGCTTCTTCAACCACTGCCGATTCCGATCAATGTGTGGGCGGACCTGTCCATGGATTTCATAACAGGATTGCCGAGTTCGCAAGGGAAAAATGTAATTTATGTCGTGGTGGACCGATTTTCGAAATTTGCTCACTTCATGGCTCTCAAACATCCCTTCACAGCAGCGGCAGTGGCTCAAGTTTTCTTTGAAAATATTTTCAAGTCGCATGGACTTCCTACGTCCATTGTTTGTGGTAGAGACCCCACCTTTACGAGTAAATTCTGGCAAGAACTCTTTGAGTTGCAAGGCATTAAATTCAATTTTAGTTCATCATATCATCCGCAAACGGATGGTCAGACGGAGGTGGTCAATCGCACCTTAGAAATGTACCTGCGCTGCTTCACGAGTTCCACACCTGCAGCATGGGCCAAATGGTTACCTTGGGCAGAGTATGTGTATAATACTAGCAGCCACTCTAGCACGGGTCGGTCTCCCTATGAGGTGGTTTATGGAAAGGCACCCCCAACACTACTTACGTATGTACCTGGAACGGCAAGGGTAGAAGCGGTGGAACAGACACTCATGGAGAGGGATCAACTTCTGAAAGATGTCAGGCTTAAACTCCAGCAAGCTCAAAATCGTATGAAGCTGCAATATGACAAGGGACATCAAGAGAGGAGTTTTCAAACAGGTGACATGGTTTATGTTCGGTTACAACCGTATCGGCAACAATCCGTAGAGAGGAGGACCACAATGAAGTTAGCAGCTAGATACTTCGGTCCATTCAAGGTGTTGGAACGAATTGGTTCAGTGGCGTACCGTCTCCAATTTCCTGAAGGGTCGCGCGTTCACCCGGTGTTTCACGTGTCATTGTTAAAACTGAAATTGGGAAAACAGGAAATAGTGGCTACGGAGTTTCCCGAGGCTGCTCTCACCTCCACTTCGGTACAGCCGCAAGCTGTCTTAGATGTTCGTGGTCAAGGGCGTAAAGCCAAGGCGCTCATTCATTGGCAAGGGTCCAATCCAGCTGAAGCCACCTGGGAGGATATTTCAACGATCAAGTGGCAATTCCCTGAGTTCAACCTTGAGGACAAGTGTCGGACTGAAGTGGGGAGGGATGATACGGGTGCCAACTAAGGAAATGCATAGTAGGCTGTTACGGGTGTTGCGTATGGCAAGTGAATAAAGGGAGCGGCAGCGTGAAACGTGATCGTCTAGCTCGCCCATTAGGAAACTTTCCTTTTATGTTTTATTTGACTTTTGCTCTGTTTTTTTGGAATAGTACGTTTAGCTATAATTACGTATGATATTTTGGGAAAGTTGAATAATGTAAGGAGTATATCTTGTACGTGGAAAGAATGGAATGCATGCAGAAAATTATTATTCAAACATTGTTTGAAGAGACGGCTCCGTTTCTTGTTCTTATTTTCATCATAGGTAAGGCACGTCGTTTGAATCCGACGTCCTTCCCAGTCGAACCTCGTATAACCCGTTCCGTCGCCAAGGCTCGTAACATAGAATTTCTCTTTATGATTATAATAAGTCTTACCAGAAGTTGTGGATTTATATATTGACTTGTAAATAATAATTTTTCAAGAAGATATAAATAGATTATATATAAACAATTATGAAGAAAACGTATACTTGTGGAATTAATTTTGGTGAGCCATCAAAGCAAGTTGAATCTCATAGAGCAAATCGTGCAAGTTTAACAATTTTTGAGAGGGATGGAAAAACTGAAAGTTGTAGGCTTCGATTTGATCATTTTTATTTATTTATTTATTTATTTTGATACCCAACGTGTATTCTTGATATTTTATTAGATAATTTTATAGAGAGATTCTACAAAATTATCATATATAATTGTTCGGTAACAAATGATCATAAATTCACACTAGTTCAAAATTTAATTGAGTAAATAGATAATTGTGTTTACACTGTCTCCAGATCATCAATTCTACCCTAAAAAGAATATATCATAAGAATTTTATAAAGGAAAAATCTAATTGTAAGCGATTATGCGCACTCATTCAATATGATTGTTCAGAAAGTAAATTTTATTGAAAACAGTGCTAATTTGAATTTAGAATATGAATGCAACAATATTAGTACCCAAATTGGTACGCAAACTTGCTTGTATATAACAAAACTCTTTTATAAATATCGTTTTTCGTATTAGATTTATCATTCTAGATTACACGGTATACATGCTAAGTGGCTTATTTAAATGTTCTTTTAGATAGTGAAAATGTTTCATCTCATCTCATTATTATAATTTTTTCAAATATTTAGACGAAATATAGTAAACAATTTAATATTTTCAAATTCTAAAATAATAATAATATTAAAAAATAATATTCGAATAATATTTTATTTCACTTTTAACTTTCATCTCACCTCAACTTACTATCCAAACGACACCTAAAAGTAAGAGGAGATTAGGTATCGAAAACTGATAATCGATTTGCCAAACTCTTCCTACATGAACGTGAAGTGAAATAGTATTACTCGAGAATTAAGGGATCGTTCGACGACACAATTGTTCTCAATATTTTTAGATATTTCATTTTCAAATATCATTGGAACACAAGATATTTCTAAACACAAAAAACAATACCAATTTTTTAAATTCAAAACAAAAATTATAGTCAAACCATATCTTAACTTTATATTATTTTTATTTAATATTTTATCTCTTATTTTCTAAAATTCAATAAAATATCTTAATTCAAATCGTTTCATTACTATTTATAGATATTCTACGTATTCAAACGGCCCTAAAAGCCCACAAAAATGTTAATGAATTTGATGCATTGTTTTCTAAGGACGAGTTGAAACCGCGTAGAATGTCGGCCTAAAATTGATAATCTTATCAAATCGAATAATAATCTGAGTACTAAGTTGGCGGCCCCATGCGGTGGTGGTGTGAGATTCGTATTCTGGATTTATTTACAAGACCACAGTCCCGCGATTTAAACTATGGGCTTTGCTCATTAACCTTTCGGCCGAAACTCGAAACTCAAAGTTTTTTATTTTTATTTTTTTAGATAAACTCGATGTTATTTAGTACACATAATAGCGTGCACTTATAATATATATATATATATATACACAAAATCTATTTGTCATATCTATACACTACATTTTTTTATTTATCTTTTTTATTTTTTTTCTCTTACTAAATATGTAGTATATGAATGATAAGCAGAATAATTCAATTAGTTTAAGAAAAATAAATATAAAAATAAATATAAAATAAAATAAAAATAAATACAGTATGTAGTATGTGAGATGTTGAATAGTAAAATTCATAATATAAATGATAGTAATTATATATACATATTTATTTATTTAAGATATATACGCAAGAGTCTAGTTAGGCATTGAGGAATGTTTGAGATTTGTGCTGATGTATATGTCATGTCGTATAGAATTAGAATTAGAATTAGAATTATTCTATTCTAATATTATGTAAAATTATTATTTATAGAAACGCCGCACGTGGTGTTGGCAGAGGGCTCCCGGGTGGTGCGTGGAGGCCACGCGCCGAACGACGCCGAAACTTCGAGCCGCGCGTGCGGGCTGCTCGCCGCTCCGTTCGGTGCCGTATTCGGTGGTCCTTAAGATCGGCGGCAGGGCATCACCATGGCGGGGCGCGTGCTAGCTTGTGGCGGCGAGAAGACCCAGATCGGCGATTCACACTTATTTCTCCTGAAAAAACACAAAAACACAAAACAAAAACTACGTAGAAGAGAAGGGAAGGAGGAGGAGGAGGAAGAAGGGAGGGGGAGGGAGCCGAAGCTCCCACCCCTCACGCCGGATCTATGACCGAGTTCTTTGTTTCGGCAAAAAGAGAGAGCGCAGAGGGAATGGAGCGCCCACAAATGTTTTGCACTTTAATTGTACTTCCTTATTATTATTATTATATATATACATTAATTGAAAGCTATTGATTACCAAATTATTTTGTCCGTGTGATTAATCTTCGTATCTGATCAATTATAATCATAACTTTACCCTATTCCCTATTCATACGCGTGTATACTAAATGACCAAGACCATCGAGAACAACTACATATTATGCATATATATTCGAAAAATGTTTACTAATTTCAAAGAATTTCTAGAGTTTAAGGCCGGATTCTAGAAGAGAGTAGTTTTACTATGTACAAGCAAAAGTTTGCATACCAATCTGCGTATTAATATTGTTGCCTTCATATTCTAAATTTAAATTAGTACTATTTTCAATAAAATCTACTTTCTGACTAATTATATTGAATGTGTGCACGTATTAATATGCTTAATGGCTTAAAAATTAGATTTTTTCAGAAGAAAAATATAAGCATATGAATTAGCTTTTGCAAAATTCAGAGTGGTACTAGTGCGTTGCACAGCTTTGACTGCTGATTATGCCCACTAGTACAAATTTTATATCTTATTTTATTTTTTGTATATTTTAAATATATCAATATATTAAAAAATTAATTTTTTAACTATTAAGTAAAAATAATAATTAAATATACCAACGGTTAGAATGAGAAGCAAACTGATGGCGTGAAAACTTTCAGTAATAAATTAAGAAGCAAGACTTGCCGACAAGAGACAACATTATTAATATTTTATATGTATAATTAATGTGTGAATACGCAAAGAATATTTCTTAACGTGCGACTTAGCATATGATCATCTATGAACTATTTAATTATTCCACTCTCTTTCGATGAAGACTTGATATTTTTTTCTCTTTCTTTTTATGACTATAAATTACGTACTGAGCATTAACATTTTATACTGAAAAAAAAAACATTTTTCTTAAAATCGAAAAATATATATTAATACATAATTAACTAGCTTGTTAGGAAAAGGATAAAGACCAGATCATGTAATCGGTTGAAAATTTCAAGTGTTTTTTCGTAGATGACTAGTTTTCTCAAACTGATCAATAAATTGGACATATTTTTAGCAAAACGTCGTGCGTTACAACATATTTTTTTACTCATACATCAAATATATATTTGAAATTCAACTAATTATGAAAAGGTTGTCGAGAATAAACTGATCGGGAATAAGGAAAATGCTAAATCATGTACTTAAGAAAAACTTACAAAAAGTTTATTTCTCTACGTGTCAGTAATTAAAAGTACTGTAAGTACATGTAGCACTACTCTAAAAATAATATTACACCATGGGTTAAATATTTATTTAAGCTTAGTTTCTGTATATGCCTAATTAATTATGCTTATAATATTTTTAAAATAATATAAAAGTGATAAAAAAAAGTGCTTTATTCCGTATTTTTGCTATCAATTGGGAGCAAAGCTTACCCACGAAGATAATTAGGTAGTTTATGTTAATTAAGAATTAAGGTTGAACGTAAGATATATATATATATATATATATATATATATATATGATCTATTTCTTTAAACATACATGTAAGACATGCACCTTGTTAATCATGACAAACTGATATATAAAACAAACAGACTCGATCCCTACAAATTTATCAAAGCCAGCTCTTCTGAGAAAGACAAAAAAAAAAAAAAAAGTATGCTGATCATCAGAAGATATAAAAATAGAACCCAGTTTCCAGGAAACTGTAGGAAACAATTAGTCAAACAATTAGTAGAAAATGAAGTGCTTCGCCATATAATATCTGATCACCATCAAATATATAAAATTAATTTTATTATTATTATAAAAGACCGGCCGAGAAATGATCAAATCTGTTATAGTAGTGTTACAACAACAAAGAAAATTTATAAAATTAAATTCACAAATTGATCATGTGGCTTAATATATATGATACGTTAGATTTATTTTATAATAAAAATAATTTTATAATTTGACATACCACATCAAAATACATCAGTTTATGAGTTTACTCAATTTATTATTATGTTCATTACAAAATTATCTACTTTTTTTAAAAGAAATACGCGAGAGTACAAACACATTCTAAAAATGTAAATATCATTTCTCATAACTCAAACTAGCAAGCTTAAAAAACAAATTTAAGGCACTACGATATTGCAATACAAGACCGAGAGAACAAAATGATCGACCAACGTCAAAGTACTACGTACACTTCCGCAGTACATGCATGCGGAGATCATACCATAAACTACAAGCTTACTTTTGATTTAGAGCTAGCACTATGATCAACACTTACCTTAAAGTTAAAACAAAATCTAGGGGAGTAAGAACACACAACTAAAATTCCTTTCATTTTTTTTTTTAATATTCCTTCTTTTTAGCTCTTTTAGGTACTAAGAACACACAACTAAAATTCCCTAAAATGAGATCATTTGGTCGAGAGCGTTGGAATCTAGACGTGAAGTTAAGAACTCTCTCTCTCTCTCTCTCTCTCTCTCTCTCTAACATAGTTATACGCAGAGAAAATATCCAATTAGTACGTACACATATTAGACAATTAAGTTTGATCTTACATTTAGCCCCAAACATGCAAAGAGTGTTCCTCTATTTTTAGATGCCATAGCTAGCTAGTTGCCAATATTAAATGTGTTAGCTAGATTAACAATTAAGATATTATAAAAAGGTTGTCAGATATTAAACGAGGATGTGTTCGTATCGTTAGTCCAAGTTTTTGTGCTCTAGCTGATCTGAATGCTCAAAGAATGCATGAGATCAACTAATTAATTATAAGCAATGATATATGTATTTGTGGAGTGTGCAAGTATCATGCAGTCATTTTGAAAAAGAGTGGAGTCTAATATTAAAAATTTAATAATTTTTTTTTGTGAGTTTCATATTTATTTATTTTTTAAAAAATAATTGAGCAGCTCTTGCGTACTATTGCAACTATCATTTCTTGTTAAGTAATTAATTCTAAAAAGATTGATGAGTTTGAAGGAAATAATTCCTCTAATTAATTTTTTGTTTCCTAGCCTTACACAAAGATGAATTAAGAGCCATGCATGGATATAACTAATTATTAAAAGAAAATTAATACTCTTGACTTTATTGATCAGTACTACCATATTACAATTCTGCATGCGATTTACAAATTGTTGTATTTATAATGAACTGGCGGCCTGGAACATTAATATTATTTTCTCAAACATTTTTATTTTCAAACCGTGCGAGAAATCAAATTTAAAAGAAAACACCTCCGTAGTACTGTTTGTCACTGTAATTTGACCCAAATTCCCTCGCTAGGAATATTTTGATGAACCACAAACAGAAGATAATATCCGGATGGTGCAAGATAGCCCGAGCCGGCCGGTGTTGTAACCTGAACTTCATACGTAGAATTCCCAAGATTTGTCACCGTCTCCGCACCAAGTACCAGCAACCTTTGATTCATGGAGAACGAGTGCGTGGTAAAAGACGGCGACACCACCGTCACAGAGACCTGATTTTGAGCCAGAGCTCCGGTGAGTGAAAAGCGAACCGCTAGCTTTCTGCCAGGGTTAAGTTTGGTCTGGGATGGGGGTGATACAATTTGGGGACGTAATTTTGAGAATTGTGCGTCCAAATATGGAGGATAAAATGCCTCTAAACTTAGTTCTGTAGGGTACAGCACGTTGGTGAATACGTAACCCGAATGAGGGTTGCTGCCACCAACGAGAACTCGACCATCCCGAAGCAAAATGGCCGACGAATGATACATCCGAGGTATCGTGCTCGGGTTTTGTAGCTCGAAACGTGAACCCAACTTGTTGTCAGGTCGGTAAATGACAGGATTCAAGACTGGATTTCGACCGATTTCCCATCCAGCCGTCCCTGACGATGCGCCGTTTATTATCAAGACGTTTCCGTTTGGAAGCAGAGTCATGTCGCCCATGATTCTGGCCTTAGGCATGGTCTCCATGACCCACTGGGGATTTGGGTCGGTGATTTTGATCCTGGCGCAGGTGTTCAAAGCTTCCACGAAGTTACCCTTGTTGGCTTGGGTGTAGGCCCCTTTTGGAGCTCCACCACAAACCAGAACTTCAGCTTCTACAGACGAGGCTTGCAGATTCTTGAGTGGAAGCAACACTGCCGAGCCAGTGCTCGGATAACACCTCGGATCGCCGCCCGGTATGGCCGGGTACGTCTTCACGACCTTGTTGGTGGCATAGTCGAGCAAAATAGCTCGATTATTTGCGAAGATGAATAAATTCCCGTCAACGTTAAGAAACACAAATGGGTACAGATTGTTCTCTATGTTTGCGTCGTTGGTTTGCGATAGAAATGGCAAACTATACAAATTAGGTGCGCCACTGCTCTTAGGATAAAACTCATAGTTAAACTGTTTTCTCCCGCCGATTATAATCTGCCGTCCGCCGGGAAGAATATGATTAGTGGCGTACCATCGCGAAGCTGCTAATCCGTTGGGTATCTCTGTCCAGTCACAGCCGGTGCAGGGTACGAATGTCCTGACTCTACGTTCACCACTGTTGAATCCACCGGTTTGGATCAGACGGCCATCGGGCATGACTGCCCCAGAGGAGCACCAAACGTCTGTTTGGACGAAAAGTGCTCGGAAGGTATTGGTGATGACGCTATACTCGGCTGAGTGAGCAGTGCAGTCTTTCGGGACGGTTCGGCATTTACCGTCGGGTAGGGACAGGTTCGAATTACCGAAGTCGGTGCGGTCGAAAATGATGACGCGGTCGTTTTTGAGGAGTTGCATGTGCATGGCTGTAATACCGATGCTCTTTTGCAAGAGTTGCCAGCGCCCGCCAGCGGCGTTGGTAAGATAAGGTTTGGCAGAGAGGAGGATCAGCTGCCAGGCGAGGAAGGAAAGCATCACATGAGTTCGTGCCATTGGTGTTGTATATACTATATAGTATATACCTTGTTGTGTATTGCTTTTTGTCTTGGTCGAGTGCAGGGAACGTCGGAATGTCTTGGTCTTAAATACTTGTGGGGAGAGAGAGAGAGAGAGTAGGTTGTGGGCCCAACATTTGCTTATGAAAATTGTTCTCCGTGAGCTAATCCTTACCCAATCATTATAGAATCGAGGTCACATCAAGAATCGTGCAAGTCAACTTTATTAGGATGAGGATTATATGATCATAATCCTCTCTTTTATATTTCTTTCCTTCTTATAACGAAGCATTGAAGATGTTAAGCAAGAAAATAAAGAAGTAAATAATTAAATTATTTTAGTTATAATTTTATGATAAAGTGTTCGATATAACATTGTATTCTTTCACTTAATTTGTTTTATGACTTTATCGCAATATGCATAAATTTGGAACTCCTCGCATAAGATGACTAATTTTGATCGGTGACCGTAAAATTTATTGAAATTGTTCGAGTCTTTTGGAAGAGAGTCCAAGGGTATTGATTTACATTGATTGAGTTAGAGCTCAATTGGCATGTCATCTCTTTATAATATCATTTCTTTTAGTGATATAATTTGATGGAGATCGAGATCATGCATAACGTATGTATTGCGGAAAGAAATAGAATATTTTTATTCCAAAACTTAAATACACACTGCTCACATGATATAATTTATTTTAAAAAATAAATTTTAAAATTTGAATCTTACCAATTAACATTTATCAACAAAATGATATAAATGATGTGTTGATCTACACATCAATACTTGAGAGTGGAATAATTCGAATCATGGAATAAAGAAGCTCTTCAAGTAGTTTTTGTTCAAATCGAATGGTTCAATTTGGAGAGAGTCTCAACTTGAATACTAGTTAGTTCCCATAAGTAATCCTTTGCATTGGGTCAATGTCGTTAAGTTTCTTAATTTAAAAAATAGAAAAGTTATTTCTTATAGCTAGCTAGGCATATATATATATATATATATATATATATGGTGGGGGTGTTAGTGCGTGGAGTACTTCATAGGAATTTATAAGTTGGGTCGACAAATGATCAAATCGTTAATATATATTTAAATACTTAGTTTATGTTGGAGGTTAGATTAGCATATATCATGCAATATATAGCAATTAATCCGAAGGGGTTGGTCGATCGATCGATCGAGCATTAATAATAATATAAATATATATATTTTCTCGTAATATTGTTAGTTTTTGGTCACGTTATTCTCTTACCAAACAGTATACTTTGAACCGTCATATAAGCACGAATGTCGTGTGATTTGACTTGTACAAACCAGCATTATTTGGATTCATTCCCTAATATTCTTTTTGTTTTCGTTATCTTAGTTGATCTTCTATGGCATTAATGTATTATTATAAGTACTAGTCAAATATTTTTATGCCAAACAATTGAAGTAGTCAGGCCGTGTAAGTTATAAATTGCCAATAATCAAAATAACATAAATAAGCTTCTTGTAGAAGTTCTATATTATTTAGTACTTTATTATCTATTTTTCTTACACTCTAGTTTCAGAATTTAGACAATAACTCTAACTCACTCTGGAAAAAGCTACTAGCTGGAACAGCACTCTGGAAACCAGCAATCTGGCCGGGGCAAACTCAAGTTCTCTGAGCCAATATTCGTAAAAAAAAAAAGCATCCACTGTAAGAAATCAGACTTTTTTCAATAATTTTAAGATCGCTGCAAAAAAAGGTCACAAATAGTCCTTATTTATGGTGATTTTAAAGTCGCCGCTTAATTCCAGCGTGAAATTTGAAAATCATGATGGAGAATTTACTGTTTACTTTATTGTGGCGACTTTTATATATGTTGCGACGATTTTAGTTGTCACAATAAAGTATTTTTTACTGTAGCGCCATTCTCCATGCGTCAAATTTAGAAATCGTCATAACAGATATTATTTGCAGTGAAAATTGTCGTCGTAAAAGTCATCTAGAACACTTAGTGTGCGAATGAAAAACACTGGGAAAGATAGTAAAATTTCAACCGCATCTTTTCTCCTCAATTTTATTCCCTCCAGGTGTCTCTCCCCCATCTCTCCTCAATCCCTCTTGTCCCTCAAGCCTCTGTCACCAGTGACCCCACCATGCCACCACCACCTCACCTCCTCATCTCGATGCATTTTCTCCAGTTCTATATTAAACATCATCACCTCCTTTGATGAGAAATCTCATTTCCCCTTCCCCTTTCCAAAATTCGCAATGTCTATATCGATGATTTCTTTTTCGTCTGAAAACATATTCCGGTGAAGGGACCTGACGAAGGCCACAACCATCATCTCTCTCGCAGAAATGACGGCTAGCTATAGGTAATTTCATTTCCACCACTGCGCGGTTTAGGGTTTATTCAATGACCATATGAAATTTGTTGGGGATTGAGGGGTGGTATCCTTAATCTAGTCTATACAAAACCTTTATTCCAATTTATTTGATTTGTCCAAGAGTTGAGTTGGCCAAATGACTCTATATTTAAGTGCGATTACCACGATATTCTCACGTCGATTTCCCTCTCAACGCTGAACAACGTCCATTGGCTTCTTTTGAAGTGAAGGCATTCCACTTCTCAACACATTTACATCATCTTTGGATTCATAATTAATATCAACTCATCTCATCACATGATCTAATCTAATTATTATAAATTTTTTAAATTTTTACACAAAATATAATAAATAATTCAATTTTCAACTTTCATCTCAACCCACTATTCAAACCTCACCTTAATTCAATGAATTTGCCAACATAATTTTTTTCATTAAATGTCGAGTTTTTTTCAAAAATAAAATCAATTGGATATAATTTTTCTTTATTTAATAAAAATCATAAATTGGGAAAAAATAAAAATTCGGTCAAAAGGTTGTAATTGTTATGCTAACAGCAATTTTAAAATAATATATATTATTCAGTTTTAGGCAGTAGAATGATATGTCAGCAAACTAGGGAGGAGCCCCCTGGGAATGATGACGTAACATTGTTAATTATTAATTTCTTCCCTTCTACCCTTAAAAAAAACAAGCATATATATATATTCTGTCGGTAAACAAGTAGCATAGGTAGGTGCTCCTTGGGCAACCATACTGCCCACAACGTGAATATATTAATGAAATATTCAGCAAATTAGTGGGATGTATTCTAGCTTTTGAACTTTCTGGAGGGGTGCCACGTCATTCCATGGTTATAGGCTTGCCTCTGGGTTGGAGTCGTGTCTCCAATATTGTCGTGTCTTTTTGTTTATCCATTGTTAGATATAATTAAAAAAAATAGATAAACTTAGAACTTTCATGTTATTCTATTTGACTAATTACGCATTCTTATGTCAAAACTCGACTAAAAACAAACTTACAGACTATTCTTACTCATTATATATATATATATATATATATCATTTTTCAAAATTTTAAATTTTTTGAAAAAAAATTACAAAATATTCTTACTTACAATCTACGATTAGATATAATTTTGTTCTTACGAATACCATTATTTACAAATGCAATTAAATGGTTACAAGACTAAAAGACTACTTGACTCTATCCAACGTTGATAAATTGTACTTGTATAAGAATACTAATATGTTTGTAACATTTATACAATTATACTCATGAAATAGTTCAACTCATAATTACTACATATGCCACATATATAAACATATAACATGATGCATCTTTATATATTAATATGTTTATTTGTGTTAATACGTATTGAGCGAGCTACATTGCTAATGAGTCAAACGAAGTTTTATACAACCTTGTTCATGAATGATAATTATCACACGAGTCTTATACGAGTTAGGAAAATTAGCAAGAACATAATGTTATATCTAGGATTGACTAGCCCTAATTGCAATGGCCGAATTTCTTCACGCTCACCTATAAAGGCACGTGGAGGCCACGTGCTGGTGATAGTGAGATAGATGGGTTAGATCTAAAATATTTTTGAGTTGACGAAACTACTGGTATGACACGTGTATCCATTTGAGGCGTTTCAACGGGATGAGGCATAGTGATCATGCATGGGTTTAAGTCGCGCGTGAGAGTCACACGTCGAGATTGAGATTTTTGCTATGGCTCTGCACTGTATCAGGATATCGACAACTAATGAGTTGCATGGTAAATTGCATATTAACAATCGGTCGCTAAAAAGCGATAGATTGGCCATAACTCAAACTGGTAGAGATAAAATATTAGAAAAAACTAAGAGAAAAACCAATAAAAAGGGTGGTGCTAAAAAATGAATAAAGAGGATAAAGGAAGCCAAAGCTCTATCCTCCTCTCCGGTGGAATAGGAGGATGAAGAGGATGATGGACTATTTTCTTTTTAGAAAGAAGCAGGAATTTCCCTCTCTAGAGAGAGAAATATAGGTATAAGCACACTTGGGATTAAAATATCTTATATCTTACATTGAATAAATACTATCATCTACTTCATAACAAGAAGATAATGATATACTTATAATATTCTTGAAAGTTTTATTTTAAAAATTAAATAAAAAATTTATTTATTTTAGTGAATATTAATTATAAGAATATGAATATTTTGATCATTTCAGATTATTTTGATAAATGAAAATTTTGAAATATCTTATATCTGACAATGAAAAAACATCTATTTCGTAACAAGAAGATAACGATATAGTACCTATACCATTCTTTAAAAATTTATTTCAAATAAAAGAGAAATAAGTTAAGATATAAATATTAAATTAAAAATTTATTGTTTTGAATAAATACTAGTTATAATAATATGAATGGTAGGAATAATATTTTTCATCTGACAATACTTTTCTCTCGTTACTACGGTTGTTATTTTCTAATATTATTTTTATATTCTATTATTAGAGTTTCAGTCCTGATTTTAAGATTCAGTAGAGAAGAAAGATAAACATAGAAATTAGGTTATGCAAATCTAATATATTGTTATCCGTGAAAATTTTCAAAAAGCACATGAATATATATATATGTTATATGTCGGTATAAGTAAAATATGAGAAAATTTATTTATAAACCATTTTTTACACACCCAATATCACACCATTAATGTGGTAACTTTTCACATTAGTCATGCTAAAAAATTATTAGTGTCTTAATTTTTTTTTAAAATTATAATAGATCCTATTATAAGTAGTGTGTTATATGGTTTTATGGCCGTTGGGACGTTTTTGGTGGTCTTTTGTGGCTCGATTGCAATATATGATTTTGTAGGGCGCCGCAATAGGAATAAAGAAAATAAATAAATAAAAGCAAGACAAACAAAATTAATGTTGCCGACAAGATCAGATAACATCATGAAAGAATATTTCTTAATTACGAACCATTTTATTATTCCACCATCGATCTCTTTCGATGAAGATTTGATATTTTTTTTCTCTTTCTTTTTATGATCAGTATAAGTTATTCAGCATTATTAGCATTTTATACTAAAAAAAAAACATTTTTCTTAAAATCGAAAAATATATAAATATTAATATATAACGCTAGGAAATTAAAAGGGATAAAGAATATCAGATGTTATCGATTGAAAATTTCAAGTGTCTATTCGTAGGTGACTAGTTTTGATCTCCAACGTCTGATCATCAATAAACATAAATTTTAATTTTCTCCCACAAGATACATCAAATATTTGAAAGTCAACTTACGAATTAAAAGGTTGTCGACAATAAACTGATCAGGAATATTAATATTAATACACTATGGGTTAAATATTTATTTAAGCTTGGTTTCTATATATATATATATATATATATGTCTAATTAATTATTAATTATGTCTTAGGGGCATATTTATTATTTTTAAAATAAGATAAAATGAACAAAAAGCGCATTAATTATTCCATATTTTTGCTATTTGGGAGCATAGCTTGGCCACGAAGATAATGAGATCATTTGGTTTGAATATTGGGAAATATTCCTCTTAGGCAGTAGTACTCTGTGTGTTCATTAATTAAGAATTAAGGCTGAACGTACGATCGAGATCCATTTCTTTAAACACCTTGTTAATCATGACAAACTGATGATCATCAAATTAAACAAAAGACAAAAAAATAAAATTATATTGCTGATCAGAATGCATCTCCATTAATCTCCCTTTTGAATTCACGTATCTGGCGTATATATAAAAGTAGAACCCGGCCAGTTAATTTCCAGGAAATCAACTGTAGGAAACAATTAGCCAAACAAGTAGATCAAAAAGAAGTGCTTTGCCATATCTCACATAATATATATAATTACTATTATTATTATGATTATTATAATTATTATAAAAGACCAAGAAATGATCAAATTTGTTATATACGTAGTGTTACAATTATAATAAAGAGAATTCATAAAAATAAACTCACAAATTAATTGATATAACTTGATGTGATACATTAAATTTTGTTAGAAATAGATCTCATAAAGTTATGGTGAAGTACTGTTGGCAACTTGCCATTTTCAACACGGCAGTGGGTATTTGGATACCTAATGATTTAATTTACATACTTTATAAGAAAAGTAATTTTACAATCTTAAAATATACCTCCACATCAAGTCAAATCAGTTCGTGAGTTTACTAAATTTGTTATTATATTCATCATGTGTGTATATAATATGTATATATATATATATGTACGGTTCAAGGTTAATACTAGTCATGCATCGGAGATGGCAGGTTGAGCATGCATGTGTATTATAATATATATTCTTGTGCTATGTTTTTGGTCATGTTATGAACTGATCATCTTTGAAATTAAGTCTCTTTATATATAATTAATTAAGCTGGTTTGAACCAGCTTAGTAATATAAATTGGAATGTCTAGATCGAACGTGCTCGCGGTGAGATTTAGGCAATACTTCACCAAATCATTAAATATGGATCGAACGTCTAGCTAGCTAATGAGGTGTGCGTTCAAACATATATTATAAATCTCAGAAACATAATTTTCTTCATGAATTTTATTTAGTTGATTAATGGAAATTAATGCAAAAAATTGTTAATATCTGTTTTGGTCTACTGCCGACGTTCATGCGTCACAGAAGGGATCAGTTCTAATTAAGTTATAAATCGTTGTCCACATACGTACGTACGCGCCACTGAAACGAAATAGTCAATTCCCGACTACTCCATGTTCGTTTTGAAGGAGTCAATTCAAACATTTTTTTTTTCTAAGAGATCAAATTAAAAATATGTTTTTGGTAACTAGTTAACCTTTCATAATTAAAACAAAATGCCGAAGAAAAAAAAATTATGAGATGAGATGAGACGAGACGATTTTAGATGAGTTGAATATAAAAATATTATTAGAATATTATTTTTTAATATTATTATTTTAAAATTTGAAAAAATTGAATTGTTTGTTATATTGTATATGAAAATTTAGAAAAAATTATACTGATAAGATGAAATAAGATGAATTGAGAGTATTTATATATCCAAAAGGGGCCTAAAGGACCATGTTACAGTAATAATGAGATAAAAGGGTTGTTAGATATAATTAATTAAAGGAGGATTTGTTCATGTCGTTAGTCCTCTTTGTGCTCTAGCTCGTATGTTCAAAGGATGCATGAGAATAATTAATTAATTCTAAAAAAATTGACGAGTTTGAATGAAATAATCCCCTATTTTTTTTTTCGTAGCCTTACACAAAGATGAATTAATTAAGAGGTATGCATGTATATAACTCATCATTAAAAGGAAATTAATACTCATGACTTTATTGATCAGTACAAGTTGTACAACTATATTACAATTCAGCATGCGATTTACAAACTATTGTGTTTATAAGAGCATCTATATTGGCTTCTTCAAATAACATTTCATCTCTAAATTTAAATAACTTTATCAATAGTTGGCCTACATTGAATTAGCCAAACATTTTTCATCTTAAATATCAGCTACAGTAAATTTATCTTTTTCTTCAAATATGAAAAATACTATTTCACCTCCAAATACATTGTTTATTAATATTGGCTCTCTCTCTCTCTCGCGTCTCCTCTCTCTTTTTTCTTCTCTCTTCCTCTACCGAATATTGAAGATCGATGGAATTATTTTGATAATATTGATATCGATTTTGTTTATTGGATTGTAAAAATGAAAATAAATATGATTATTAGAATTATAGGTGATTATAGGAGGTTATGAAAATAGAATTAATTATAAAATAAAAATTAATTATAAAATATAAAAATAAAAAATAATAATATTTTATTATTATAGAGAGTGCGATGACTAATCCAATGTAGGCTTTAAGTTTTGAATGATTAGCTAAAAGTGAAAAAGTTATATATTAGTCAAAATTTAAAGAGTAAAATAGACAATCCAATGCCAATGCTCTAATGAACTGGTGGCCTGGAACATTAATATTATGAAAAACTCTACTTGCAACCGGCTGGGAACCCTCGCATAACCGGTTGTATAAAAAATTTTATTTTTTCCCACACTCATTTCTTTCCCTCTCTATCACTCTATCAGTTTTTTCATTCCTCATTCTCTCCTTCAGATTTTTTTTCTTCTCTCCACTCTCATTTTCTCTTTACCCAACCATCGATATGGAGCCCTCTTCCTTCTCAATTTTCTCTAGTTTCATACGCACACACTCTCACTCTCTTTTCGTTCACTCTCCCTTTCAAATTTCATTTTGTTCTCCCCACTCTCTCATTCTCTCTTTCCCTCAGCCATTCTGAGAAAATGATGTCTCAGACACAAGCTTGTTCTGAGTCACCCTCAGCCACTCAAAGTGACTTGGACAAAACTTCTTGTACAGAAAGGGTGGAAAATGGAATCAACAATCAGTTACTTGGAACCTCTTATTCGTTTACAGAAGATTTAGGATTTGTTAAATATGTCCCAAAACGCAAATCTTGGAGGCCTTATTTTAAAGCTGAAGTGCAAGATTGGACTGGTGTGACTTCTGAAAGTGACCTTAAGTGGTTGGGCAATCGAGTTTGGCCATTATAAAAAGTGGATTAGAGATATACCATTGAAAGGGATCCAATTGGTAAGGGAAGGCAAAATTCATGCGGTTGCAAATAGTTTCTAGCATCATTGAAGATGATGTGTATACATTTAAGAGAAAAAGATTGAGAGACCAACATAAGGGCAAGGCTTACTAAATCAAGGGCAAAGGAATTAAAGAGGCGATCTGGGTTTTTTTCCTTTATGCATCGCATGTAGGGATCGCAGGAGAGGTAAAGGTTCTTCACCAGAACTGCATTCGAACCATCTGGGACCTTCAATCGTATGGTATTAGTGCTAAAGTACATGTCCGATTCTTTAGGATTGCCATCTATGTAGTCTCTAGTTGTTTGTTCTTCACGTCTTCACCAGAGAAAGATAGAGATTAAGGTGGCGCAGTGTAGTTACGAAGGACTTGACCAGAGCCGAGAGAGAGAGAGGAAGAAAGGGATAAAATGGGATCCAGTTTGTCAACCGGTTACGCAAAGGTTATCAAGGAAACTGAAGAAATCAAACAAGTGCCAACTCAAGTCCTGCTGCCATCATAAACATCGCCATATTTTTTTGTATTTCTCATGATTCTAGAACCAGTTTCTTATCGCTGTAAATATTGCTATTTATTGTGATTGTAAATTTCCTTTTTCAGTTATGTATTTTGAATGCTTAAAATTAGGCCTCTCGGGTTGTATAAAGGTATTGTGTAATGAAATGGAATTTGGTGAGTTCAAAATACAATACCATAGCAGTGTAAAGTTCCTTTATGGTATCAGAAGAGCCAGACCTCTAACGAGTATCTCTGTCTTCTTCCTGCGACATGGCTACCACAGACTCACCCATCATCACCATCAATGTCGCAACCACTATCAATGAAAACTTATCCCTTCTACCTTCCCTCAGTGGAGGGCTCAATTTGAAGCATTGCTCACTGGTTATGATCTCATTGATTATGTCACTGGTGTAAAACAATGCCTTACCATTGACGCAACAAACTCTGCTGCCTCCAAAGCCGCGAACTCCCACTGGGTTCGCCAAGACAAACTCATCCTACATGCTATTCTTGCCTCAACCTCCACCACTATTACCCCACTTCTTGCTGCATACAAAACGTCCCATGATACCCCACTTCTTGCTGCATACAAAACGTCCCATGAGTCTTGGATGGCTCTTACCCGTTTATATGTAGGAAAATCACGGACGAGTGCGATGCAACTCAATGAGGATTTGACCTTGAGCACTCGTGGCAATCGCACTGTTACTAAGTTTCTTCAAGCAATCAAAGTGGTTGCCGACAAACTCGCAGTTACTGATCATCCCGTTTTGGATGATGATTTAACTCTTTACATCCTCAATGGATTGGGTCTCGAATTTAGAGAAATTGTGGCACCCATCAGCGCTCGTGAGACCTCTCTGAAATTTGAAGAACTGCATGATCTTCTTGTAGGTCATGAGAGTTACCTGCAGCAGCTAGAGAAGCAATCGGCAGCAAACTTTATTCCCACTACAAATTATTCCAATCGGCAAGGATGAGCTTCTGGACAGCCTAAACCGAGCCCTAAGTTCTCTTCCAACAAGAATCGCAACAACAACGAGCACAATAAAAATGGGCCCTCAAATTCAGGCTATAGGAAATACAAGCCTAAATGTCAATGGTGCAATCAAGTGGGTCATACGGCTAAAAATTGCCCAAAAATGAATTCGGTTGATTTCACAGCAAACTGCGCAGCATCCTATCAAGGAAAAAATAAAAAGTGGCTGGTTGACTCGACTGCCTCTCACATGCCCCTCTCTTATTGGCCATATGAGTTTCAAACTGCTGCCTATCTCATAAATCGCATGCCCACCTCAACTTTGAAAAATCAATCTTTGTTTGCAAAATTGTTCAAACAAATCCCAAATTACCTCAAGCTCAAGCAATTTGGCTGCCAATGTTATCCATTAACTAGGCCTTATAACAAACATAAACTTGAGCCCAAGGCCCAACCATGCATGTTTGTGGGTTACTCACTCTCCCAAAATTCGTATCTCTGTCTTGAGACCCATACCCGCAATATTTTTTCTTCTCAGCATGTCCTCTTTCACGAAGACAGTTTCCCCTTTCACAAAGACCCTAACAATTCGGTGTCCTCATCTCCAGCAGCCATAAAAGATTCCTCTGTCCCAATCTCGTTGCCGCAAGTCATCCTGGCACCTCTTCAAACCCCATCAGCTTCGGAACTGGGTGCTGAAATCTTGCCCACGCCTATGAATGCTTCCTCCCGTGCGTCGACTTCTCTCCAGGTAAGAACTCCCTCCTCCCCTCACTTGATTTCGAACCAACTTTTTCCTTTAGAAGTAAATGAACCCACTGCTTCTATGAACCGTGAAATATGCACTCATCGCATGACTACCAAATCCATGAATGATATTTACAAGCCAAAAAAATCTTGAGTTAACCTCCAGACCGGTCTGGCTGTTTTAAGTAACTAATAGCCCACGAATAAAATTATGACACGTAGAGTTCTACTGAAAGTATTGTGTGGAAGCCCCGCATCAATTTTTTTTTTCTCATTTGTTTTTCCTCTCCACTTTCCCGAATTTCTTCCCATTTCATAAGACCTCCTCTATCTATTTTTCCTCCCCCCAGTTTCCCATTTCGCAATCCGCCCAATTTCCCATTTCGCAAACCCTAACGATTTCGCACAACCTCTCGCAGACCAAACCCTCACCTCCTCTCTATGTTTTGCCTCCCCCCAGTACACCGAATAGATAGCCTGCGAGAAATTCCTGCCCGGTTTGATTTCTTCTATTTTATCAGTTTCGGAGTTTTTCCAAATGAATTTGGTTTTGTTGACCAGAGCTCACAAGCATGAAGTTGCGATCCACCTATAAGAAATAAAAGTAATAAGTTGCAAAAGACTTATGTAGAGAAAACCCACAACGAAACAATCTCAAAGCTCTTACCAAAACAACATAAAATTAACAATCATTTGCCATCTTTGACAGTAACACGTTATTGAGCATTCAAAAGGGAGAAACAAGACATAAAACCAATATCCTGCAGGGTTCCATGCATAGAACCCAATATTCTTTTTTGGAAAATAATAATACATCGCAGAGGAACAACAATTTTGGAATCAAAAGAATTCGGAACACAATGAATTTAACTCAAAATTGAATATAATACTGTAAAGTCATGCATAAGTATACTCGGTGTTCTTTTATTTTCGTTTTCCTGAACCTCCTCCTTTTTTCCTTGTTTTTCTCCGACAGTTATTTGTCAAATTGATAATGAAACCCTGAAAAATTTACCTGAGATAGACACAGGAACAAAGTAGGTCGCCATGAGAGACTATGAGATCCAGAGAGAGAGAACATATCTCCACAAATAGCCCTACGCTTTGAAAGAAGAGTTAACCTGCAGATCGGTCAGGCCGATGAAGAACTCGTGGACGTGGTGGACACCAGGCAGTTGCCTCTGGACATGGAGGCGAGTTCGCGTTCTAGAAGCAGACGGACCAGAAGTGCATTAACTAGAAGCAGAAACGTTAAGCTGAAGAAGCACAACCTATCCCATGCGCACGAGTCTACCGTTACTTTCATATATTTGCTGAGGTGTCAAGACATAGCTGGAGGGCTGTTATTCATCTATTATCGGACCGACCGCTTAGCAGCTGAACTGAAAAATCTTTTGTAATCACTAAGCATTCCCTTCCACCCACCTCATATACACCTTTTCAGTGAGATACCCAAGAATGAACGCATTATTGACGTCTAATTGTTGTAGAGACCAACCTTGCATAACAACAAGTGTTAAGACAGTTCGTATAGTGACTGGTTTTACGACAGGACTAAAAGTCTTTTTGTAATCCAGTCCTGGTCTCTTATTGAACCCCTTGGCCACAAGCCTGGCATTGAATCGATCAACAAATCCATCAGCATGCCTTTTAATTCGAAACACCGACTTGCAGCCAATAATATTACAAGATCGGCCTATTTGATGGTAGCTCGTTCTTGGGGGGGCGTATCAAGAAAACTGAAGAAATCAAACAAGTGCCAACTCAAGTCCAGCTGCCATCATAAACATCGCCAGATTTTTCTGTATTTCTTGTGATTCTAAGATCAATTTCTTATTGATGTAAATATTACTATTTATTGTGATTGTAAATTTCCTTTTTCAATTATGTATTTTGAATGCCTAAAATTAGGCCTCTCGGGTTGTATAAAGGTACTGTGTAATGAAATGAAATTTAGTGAGTTTAAAATACAATACAATAGCAGTGTAAATTTTCGGTTGTATATGTCGGTTGTACATAGCAACATTTCTGTAATATTATTTTCTCAAACATTTTTATTTTCAAACCGTGCGACAAATCAAATTTAAAAGAAAACACCTCCGTAGTACTGTTTGTCACTGTAGTTTGACCCATTTTCCCTCGCTAGGAATATCTTGATGAACCACAAACAGAAGATAATATCCGGATGGTGCAAGATAGCCCGAGCCGGCCGGTGTTGTAACCTGAACTTCATACGTAGAATTCCCAAGATTTGTCACCGTCTCCGCACCAAGTACCAGCAACCTTTGATTCATGGAGAACGAGTGCGTGGTAAAAGACGGCGACACCACCGTCACAGAGACCTGATTTTGAGCCAGAGCTCCGGCGACTGAAAAGCGAACCGCTAGCTTTCTGCCAGGGTTAAGTTTGGTCTGGGAAGTGGGTGATACAATTTGTGGACGCAAATTTGAGAATTGTGCGTCCAAATATGGAGGATAAAATGCCTCTAAACTTAGTTCTGTAGGGTACAACACGTTGGTGAATACGTAACCCGAATGAGGGTTGCTGCCACCAACGAGAACTCGACCATCCCGAAGCAAAATGGCCGACGAATGATACATCCGAGGTATCGTGCTCGGGTTTTGTAGCTCGAAACGTGAACCCAACTTGTTGTCAGGTCGGTAAATGACAGGATTCAAGACTGGATTTCGACCGATTTCCCATCCAGCCGTCCCTGACGATGCGCCGTTGATTATCAAGACGTTTCCGTTTGGAAGCAGAGTCATGTCGCCCATGATTCTGGCCTTAGGCATGGTCTCCATGACCCACTGGGGATTTGGGTCGGTGATTTTGATCCTGGCGCAGGTGTTCAAAGCTTCCACGAAGTTACCCTTGTTGGCTTGGGTGTAGGCCCCTTTTGGAGCTCCACCACAAACCAGAACTTCAGCTTCTACAGACGAGGCTTGCAGATTCTTGAGTGGAAGCAACACTGCCGAGCCAGTGCTCGGATAACACCTCGGATCGCCGCCCGGTATGGCCGGGTACGTCTTCACGACCTTGTTGGCGGCATAGTCGAGCAAAATAGATCGATTATTTGCGAAGATGAATAAATTCCCATCAACGTTAAGAAACACAAATGGGTAGAGATTGTTCTCTATGTTTGCGTCGTTGGTTTGCGATAGAAATGGCAAACTATACAAATTAGGTGCGCCACTGCTCTTAGGATAAAACTCATAGTTAAACTGTTTTCTCCCGCCGATTATAATCTGCCGTCCGCCGGGAAGAATATGATTAGTGGCGTACCATCGCGAAGCTGCTAATCCGTTGGGTATCTCTGTCCAGTCACAGCCGGTGCAGGGTACGAATGTCCTGACTCTACGTTCACCACTGTTGAATCCACCGGTTTGGATCAGACGGCCATCGGGCATGACTGCCCCAGAGGAGCACCAAACGTCTGTTTGGACGAAAAGTGCTCGGAAGGTATTGGTGATGACGCTATACTCGGCAGAGTGAGCAGTGCAGTCTTTCGGGACGGTTCGGCATTTACCGCCGGGTAGGGACAGGTTCGAATTACCAAAGTCGGTGCGGTCGAAAATGATGACGCGGTCGTTTTTGAGGAGTTGCATGTGCATGGCTGTAATGCCGATGCTCTTTTGCAAGAGTTGCCAGCGCCCGCCAGCGGCGTCGGTAAGATAAGGTTTGGCAGAGAGGAGGATCAGCTGAAAGGCGAGGAAGGAAAGCATCACATGAGTTCGTGCCATTGGTGTTGTATATACTATACAGTATATACCTTCTTGTCGTGTATTGCTTTTTGTCTTGGTCGAGTGCAGAGAATGTCGGAATGTCTTGGTCTTAAATACCTGGAGAGAGAGAGAGAGAGAGAGAGAAGGTTGTGGGCCCCACATTTGCTTATCAAAATTGTAGTTCGTGAGCTAATTCCTTACCCAATCATTGTGGAATGGAGGTCACATCAAGGATCATGCAAGTCAACTTTATTAGGATGAGGATTAATTGATCATAATCCTCTCTCTTTGTGTTACTTTCCTTCTTATAACGAAGCATTGATATATTCAGCAAGAAAATAAATAAGTAAATAATTAGGCATTTAATAATTCTTTTAGTGAGAATTTTATGATAATGTATTCGATATCACATTTTATTCTCTTGCTTATTCTTAGCTATGGAGCTTGTTTCATGACTTTTATCGCAATATGCATAAATTTGGAAGTCCTCATGTAAAGATCACTGATGTTAATCAGTGGCCGTAAAATCTATTGAAGTTGTTTTGTGTCTTTTGGAAGAGAGTCCAAGGGTATGGATTTACATTAATTGATTTAGAGCTCAATTGGCATGCCATCTCATTATAATATCATTTCTTTTAGTGACAAAATTTGATGGAAAGATCATGGGTCTAATCGTCACATCCATCACATACGTGCCATACGTAGGCATATTTTAATTTGAAAGATAAATTTTAAAATTTAAATCTTAATCAATCAAATCTTACCATTAAAATAATTTGGATAATGTGCAATCTATACATCAGTTTGCGAATAGAATAATTCAAAAAAATAACGCAAGAAGAGAATTACAAAAAATATGTTTTACAATATATAAGCATACTATAATGAGATTGTAGATGATTTACAGCAAATTTAAAAAAAAAAAAAAAAAGAACAATAAGAAGAGAGATTGGTAGAATAGAACACAAAGAAATGAGATAAAGAAAAAAAGGAAACTATATATGTTTATAGAGGGTAGAATTTTCAAATATTATTTTATATAACTAAAGGGCATTAAACATGTCAAATTATCTTAGAAAAGAAACTCTCTCCTTTAAATACGAATCATGGAATAAAGAAGCTCTTCAAGTTTTTGTTCAATTCGATCGAAGAGAGTTAGATAAATATAATATGTAAATCTCAACTTGAATACTATCCATGATACGATGGTTTCAAACAATTAATGTGAACTCGATCCATAGAGATAGTACTTCATAGGAATTAATATATAGAGAATCTTCACTCTCCCTAGTGATAGTTCTTTTCCCATACGTTATCCTTTGCATTGGGTCAATGTTGTTAATTTCTTAAAAAATGAAAAAGATTTTTGGAGTAATTCTACATACAACCGCGAAGTGCGTAACCGCCGCGTAATCGCTTTGAAAAAGAGTGGGGTCCACTATTAAAAAATTAATTTTTTTCATGTGGATCATTTATTTGGTGGCCATATATAGGCATTTATTTGGTGGCCAGTTGGTGTGACGTATGTACGTACGTTCGTGGAGTTCATATATAGGAATTCATCAGTTGGGTACTCGACAAATGATCAAGTCGTTTTTTAAATACTAGGTTTATGTTGGAGGTTAGATTAGCAATAGGAATCCGAAGGGGTTGGTCAAGCAATATTTCCTCGTAATGTTAATTTTGGTCACGTTATTCTCTTACCAAACAGTATACTTTGAACCAACATCATATATATAAGCTAGCACGATTAATGTCGTGCGATTTGACTCATACAAACCAGCATTATTTGGGTTTGTTCCCCAATATTCTTTTGTTTTTTTGTTTTTTTTCGGTTGCGTACATTCGTCGAGGATGATAAGAACAATAAAATATGATATTGGATGAAGACTAATAAAATACGTACATTCGTCGAGGATCGATGCATGCAGTCAACTGATCTTGTATCGATCCTTCATAAGACCATGATCAGGCAAAGTATATGATCTGTGACTCATTATAGCTATTAATTATCGATCGAGTTTTGGGATTAATGTACGTCGATCATATGGAGCTAGAGGTATTAATGTGAACACATCTGAATATATAATGAGGAATAAATTCTAGCCACAAAGCTCATGATCATGTTTTGTCTTAGAGAATCATGACAGCAAGCAGTGAAGAATTAAAGGCAAGTCGATGAAGTTGAAAACTAATATTTATTATAAATATTAGGACCACCAACCATGCTACGTGCGTACGTACTCATGATGGCCATAACAAATTAATGACTTGAACACGGTTAATTAACTCAACGAATTTGCCAATTAGTACTTAATTTTTTCCATTGTTTTAAATGTCGAGTTTATTTTTTCCAAAAATAAAATCAATTGGATCATCAAATTTAAAAAATTAAAAATTCGGTCAAAGGTGGTTGTAATACTTATGCTAATAACCAGCAATAATTCTAATAATATTATACAGCTTTTGTTATGAACTCACTAGCTAGGTATATAGAACTCACCCTTGAAAATTGACTTTCAAGTAAATGGTGCTTAGATGCTTATAAACCACCAACAAATCTCATACTTAGTCAATGTGGGATCGTAACAACCACCACGTTTCGCAGCCAAAGTCCATGGTTGTTCTGACGCTCACACAAGCTGGCTGTGTACTAGATCTTTCCTAGCCCTGGATGAATACTGACATGATAGCATCACCCCTCATACTGCAAGATTGCAACAGTGCCAACATGGATTGCATACGTGAATTGTCTCTGACACCATTTGTTATAAATCTACTAGATAGAACTCATACTTAAAAATTAATTTATAAGAAAAGAGTGCCTAAGTGCTTATAAAATACCAATCAATCTCATACTTAGTCTATATGAGATCATACCAATTTTAGATAGTAGAATAAAATGTCAGCAAACTAGGGAGGAGTCCCTGGGAATTAATGATGGTGATGTAACATTATTATTCCCTTGTCCTTAATCCACTTATTAAAAAAACAAGTACGTATATATTCTATCGGTAGACAAATTAATAGCATAGGTAGCTGCTTCGATCCATGGGCAACCATACCTGCCAACAACGTGGATATATTGATGAATGAGTAATACTATTCATCTCAATTTTTATTATTTTTTTATTATTTTATGATGTGATATTAAATTATTAGAGACTATTTATTATATTTTATTTGTGAACTTATCATTTAATACCACATCATAAGATGATAAGAAAATGATAAGAAAATAAAGAATGAATAGATTTTTTCTTGATGAAATAAACAACATCATCTTATCATTCTATTATGTGACATTAAATGATTTGAGATTATTTATTATATTTCATTTATAAATTTATTATCTAATATCATATCATAGGATGATAAGATGATAAAAAAATAAATGATGAATAGATTTTTTCTTAATAAAATAAACAGCAAAGTGGGATCATGTCTTCTACAAGCTTTTGAACTTCCTCGCCAAAGGGGTGCCACGTCATTCCATTTTTGTGAATTGTGGGTTTGCCTCTAGGTCCGCGAGTCGTGTCTCTATATTTTTCCTCTTAAAAAAATATATATATATTTTATAGGAAAAAGATATATTTACACCTCATTTACTATTATTTTATTATCTAATTATTTTGTTCATTTTGTTAGAAAATAAATTTAATCAACCAACATAATCATGTAAACTGATTCAAAATAAATTTAATTTTATAAAAATTGACTCAAATAACAAATGAAGGTCAAGTCTTATAAAAAAAATTATTTTTATTAAATTACATGATTATGTTTATTGATTGAATTTATTTTCTTCTAAATTATGGAAGAAACTCATGTTTTGAGATTTTTAATCCAGCTCCAAAGAGTAAAAAAAAAAAATGGAGGAATAATAAAATAGTAGTAAATGAAGTGTAAAAATATCATTATCCCATTTTATATACTCATTATCGTTTAGTGGACTTTATTAGACCATGCATCCAACAGAATATCACTGTTTATTAGTTGTTCTTTTAATTGTTTTCTCTTAACGAGAAATTAAGTTGTTTAAATTATTTTTTATTGTATAGTGCCGATGACTCGATGTTACATAAAAAAGGATGCTGATTGAATTAAAAAAAAAATAAAAGGATGCTGATATAACGTGTTTTGTTCGATACAATATTGGAAGTGAACTTGATCGGACCATGAATCTGATATCATTTGGGCCGATTGGACTATGAATACGGGAGAGAGGAGCACACGGGTCATTGCGGGAATCTGGGCTGGTTGGATGATATGGCCCTGAGCACCGACCACTTCTGAGTCAGAGGGCCCAACCTCCGACTCCGATTCTGACTCTGAGATGTACAGAATTCGCTCTGACTCAGACTCCGATTTATCGAAACGAAGTCGGATTTTTAGACCTTTTTTTTTTTCTCTTTTTTAACTTTATATTTGACCAACTTTTTTAAAAAAAATTGTGAGCTTTCAAATTTCTTAAGATTACAATCTAAACATATTAAACTTTTGATTATAACAAAAAATACAACTAAATAAAACAAATAACATACTAACATGCATGCATTCAAAAATTAAAAATTAAAATAAAGTCTTATTTTTACATGTACTCTCAGTCTCCCATCATCCATGATTCCATATCCACATTCAACTAATCACTACAATAAAAAAATGCACCGTATATGAAATGAAGATTAAAAAAAAGGCACCGTATAGTTACTATAGTATACTATTATAATTACTATGAATGTATTTTTAATTTTATATATATTATATATATATATGAAAATTCATAAAAAAATATATTATATATATTATTATATATGAATATTAAAAATAATACACCGTATATGAAATGAAGATTCAAAAAATAGTATTACTATTTTATATATATAATATACTATTAGTCTATTACTATATCTTATAGTATAATTACTAATACTTTAGTATCGTACTATTAGTATGTTAGTGATATAATATTATATATATATTAAATCTATAATCTCTTATACTTGATTTATATATTAATATATATAAATATTAGTAATACACTAATAGTATTAGTATATTAGTATTAGTATTAATTATAGTGATTAGCATAACTATATATTAGTATTTATTATAGTGATTTTAATTTAGTATAACTATATAATACTGTTAGTATAAATCACTATACTAACTATATCATTGATAGTATTAGTATACTAATACTAATATATCACTATAGTTAGTAGTATCATATAATAATATAGTATTAGTAGTTAATACTATAGTGATTTATATATAGACTTAAAGTGAATTACTAATAGTATTAGTATTAGACCATAAATCTAATTAATATACTAATGTATATTAGTATTACTAATATATTTATCAAAATGAATATATTGAGAATTTATTAAGTCTAAAAATATAATTAATACAAAATATTGTTATATAAAATTTATATGAATAATATTTTAGTTATTATACATTAGTATTATATGTTATTATAAATTTATAGATTAGTGTTTATCCATTAGTATTACATGTTGATGTTATTATGCATCTAAGTGTTTATAGTATATTGTATACACATTAGTATTACATGTTATTATATTTATACATTAGTAATTTAGTGTTACAACTTACATGTAACATGGTAGTAATATTGTAAATTTGTAATAGTATGATATTTACATATAGTCATATACTAAACTATTATTATTTATTAGTCAATTTAATCTATATATTATAGTATAAATATATTATTTAACTAGTATATTATTGAGTTTAACTAACTATATAAGATATAGTTGTATAAAACTTAAATGATTAATATATAGAAAAACACATATCTTTTTATAAAATATGTATAAAATCGGAGGCGGAATTGGAGGGCCAAGTCGGAGGCGGAGGCGGAGTGTCGGAGGCGGATCGGAGCGGAGGCGGAGTCGGTTCGTCAATGACTCCGACTCCGATTTTCAATAGGGAAAAAACTCCAACTCCGACGACAAGCAGACCCGGAGCGGAGTCGGATTTTTGCTTAGCCCTAGATATGAGATGGTTTTAGATGAAAGTAAAAAAAATATATTGTTAGAATATTATTTGTTAATATTATTATTATTTTGAGATTTGAAAAAATTGAATTAGGATTTGAAAAAATTGAATTGTTTATTATATTTTGTGTAAGAATCTGAAAAAATTGTAATGATAAGATGAGATGAGATATGATGAAATATTTTCTGAATCTAAACGGACCTAAATGTTTCTATCTGAAATTTGGGCTTGGGTCTTAACCTTTTCCTAAGATCATTAGTAGTACTGTAGCTAAAGTCTACGGACCGGTTTGGATAATGAGATGAGTTAAGATGAAAATTGAGTAAAATATTATTAAAATATATTTTTTTAATATCTTTATTATTTTAAAATTTGAAAAAATTTAATTGTTTATTATATTTTGTGTAAAAATTTGAAAAAATTATAATGATGAGATGAGATGAAACATTTATTGTATCCAAATGTGGCCAATTATTAATCTAACTTTTTCATTTTGTATATCCATAATAATTTATATCCTACATTGAATTAGTATATCAGTACCTATAATAAAAAAATATTATTATATTTTAAAATTTTTTATCTACACATTAATGTATATCTTTTATATTTTTTGACCTAATTTTTTACTTTATTTTTCATAATTTATAATAATCTACACATCAAAATATATAAACCTATAAGAGGATAGATAAGAGAGTTTGAATTTGAGTGTGAGTGTGAGGAAAAGAGATGAGAGAGAAAATAACATAAATTAATCAATTTGTGAGTGAATAGTAACTATACATACTTGGAGATATACTATAGCATTCAAGGCAAATACAAATCATTTTACCTATTTCATTGCAGACAATTTTAAGAGATTATTAGCCAAATTTTAGATTGCAAAGGCATTTGGCTAAGCCAATGTCATTACTCTAATGAGTAGATTTCGTCATGTAATTCGGTCTGAATTTTAAGCCATCAACTTAGATTACAAAGGATAAATAAGAGGGAAAAAAAATTATATTTTACTATATATTTTTTAAAATATTTAACCAGCTACGTTTGATTGTTTAACTCATCTCAATCTAATTATTAAAGAGATCCACTACTTTTTTAAAATTTCATAAAAAAGTTAAAACTCATCTCAACATATTTATATTTAAACACATCTCAATAGTATCTATAAAATATTACTATTCATAGATCAACTCAAATCATCTGATATCATTTCAGAATCGGAACGCAGCCTAAATAGGTAGAATATTAAAAAAAAATGCAGTTTTTCTTGTTAATGAGATGATTCATTGAAAGTAAGCAGAATTCCATTTGGTTCTGGTACAGGTTATCATTTTTTTTTTTCCTTTCCTCCAAACAGGAAGATGGGGGATATCACGGGTCAAATGCGAAACTAGACAATTTTTACCATTCGGATAGATATAGAAGATGTGCTCCTGACCATATTTAATGATGGAATTTACATTGTCCACAAATAATATTTAGTATCATAGTCCGTAGAGTATACTGAAATCTAGCTTAATTCGAGCGAACAATGACCAATCAAAGTTGGCTCAAGTTTGAGCTCAACTCGAGTAATTCGAGCCCGACTCAAGTTGAGTTTTTGTGAATGATTAAATTCGATTTGAGTCAGACATTCTTATGTCCAAACTCGGATTAAAACAAATTAACAGAATATTCTTTTTTTTTTCTAAGCAATTAACAGAATATTCTTAATCACAAGATCATTACTTTTTCAATTTTTCAAATTAAAAAATAAAAACAAATTAACATAATATTCTTACTCACAATCTATAATTGGATATAATTTTTTTTCTTACGAATACTTTTATTTATGGATGCAATTCAATGGCTAGCTACAAGATTGGTTTGGATACAAAAAGCCTCTCAAATAATCTCATTTAATCATTACAATTTTCATAAACTCTCACATAAAATATAATAAATAATTCAAAATTTTAAAATTTTAAAATAAAAATAATATTAAAAAATAATGTGTTGGGCTCACTCACTGAATAAAAGTTTGACCCACATGTGATAAGGAATATTAAAAATATAATACAGATAATAAAATTTATCTCTTTCTATCAATATTTAAACTTTTGAAATAATTACTGCGCATAGTCCTCACGCGCCGCTCACAACTATGTGCGGTCCTCATGTGCCATTCTTTCGGCAGCTTTCCTCGCCATATGCGTCGGATCATCGGAATCGTCACCATTAGATCTTTCATATTTGACTTTTGTAGCTGAAAAAAGACAAGCGTATTGCTTTCATACGCCGTCATAGAGTCTGAAGTCTACTAGAGGTGGTCCAAATTGTAATCCTTCATTTTTCGCATCTATCTTATTGTTTTCCTTATTGTTTAGTAAAAAAAAGATTTCGTCTCTTGGACGTTTGTCTAAAGAGGTCGATGAGTCATCTCTTTCTATGAAGGGTGAGGTTGAATTTCTATTTAGGCAAAGTATTGTCTCTTAGAAGTTTATCTGTAGAAAGTATCAACAGTAGTGAAGACCAAACCAATCACAAAAGAAAATAGTCTACTGATAAAACTCTAAATGCATTAACTGATTTTTGAGGTAATGGTTGATATGCGGATATTCCTACATGTATCCGATCATAGATGTAAATTTATTTAATGAATAAATGATGATAATTTTTCTTAAGAAAATCTAAACTTTTGAGATAAACGGTAAATTGAGTATAAGTCTTTTTTTTTTTTTTCGTGATTTTTACCTGTTATCGATAGTCTCCGTTGATAAGAAAGGGAAATTACCTGTGACCACCTGTCCTTGTCTCGAAACAATTCGACCAGGTAGAACATTGGCAATGGTGTCAAGTCCAAATCTTTACTAAAACTTTGAAAACTTGAGTTGTTGGCTAAATCCAAAACCTTTGAAGAGATTTTAGTCATTCTAAAGTCAAAATAATAATATAATATTATATAATTTAATAATTTTTTTAATATTTTACAAATACACTCTATATATTAAGTAATAATTTAATTTTTATTGTCCAAACAAATTATTTAACACGAAGAAAAAGAGAGAAGAAAATAAGATAAAGGAAATGCTTTTTAATAAAATATTATTTTGGTTGGTGAATAGTAACTCACCAAATATGATTTTTGTTTTATATTTATTATAACTCATAACTTTACTTGAAGTGATTTGACTAATCTAATATAGTTGAATTTGGAAAAATTTAGTCAAAATTTAGATTTGGCTGTCATTTGACTAGTCAAATGTAAATACTCTTACTTAATTTTTTTTCTAAAACATGTATTTTTTATTTTTTTAAGCTGTATTTTTTAATCTTATACTTCAATCCAAACATCTATAAAAAATAATCTAAAATAAACGTTTTTGCAAACTCCGAAATAAAACATATTTAAAAAAACATTATTCAAATTGTTCTATCTATTTTAACAAAAGTCATAATATATGTAAAAAAGATTCATAAAATCCCAAACTTTTTTTTTGAATTTCTCTTAACTAAACATTCCCTTAACTAAATTTTGGATTGGTTTGGAAATTTTGGATTGGTTTGGATTTAGAGATGATATGAGATAATTTTAGATAAAAGATGAAAGTTGAAAAAAATATTATGAGCATATTATTTTTTAATATTATTATTATTTTAGGATTTGAAAAAGTTTAATTAAGATTTGAAAATTTTGAGTTATTTATTATATTTTGTATGTAAATTTGTGAAAGTTTTAATGATGAAATAAAATGAGATAAAATACTTTCCGAATCCAAATGGGGCCTGTCTATCAATCTCACAAAACAACTCGTGTTGAAGACTTGAAGCAGGAGAAAAAATCAATGTTTTGAATACTATACCAGTGACCGTTTCGGTTGAGGTATTGAAACGAGATATCTCGGTACCGATACTATTTTGAATACCGGTTCGGAATAGTCTATATATAAATAAATTATATATAAATATAAATATAAATATATAAATTATAAATAGTCTGGCCTGAATTGGAGAATTAAAAAATAAGCATGTAGTTTGAAGAAATGAAAAAAAGAAGAAGAAAAAAGTAAAGACTGAAATATTGGTCGGTACGGACTGAAATGACCGAAATTTTGACAGGTACGAAACTATATACTTCTTTGTACAGGCTACGCCACATAAAAGTTATATTTCGGCCATACCGCCCGAGACGCTATGAAATTTAAAACTTTGAAAAAAACTTTTAAACATTTCAATAGACAACTAAATCTATTATTTGTTCTTTAACAGCGATCACACTTGTTTATTTATTTAACATTACACCTTACATGATTTTTAACTAAACTGAAAAGGCTTGAAAAAAATATATTTATTCAATAAATCATAATAAATAGTATCAATTTAATGTAACAAATATTATATTATGATCATTTCATATTATTTTGATAAACGGAAATTTTTAAAATATCATATATGTTTTTGTTTTCTAAAGCAAGCATTTCATTAACACAAAAAGATCTGCATGAAAAATGGGTGTGATTCCCCAACAAATATCCAATTACAACAGATGTGCGCAATACAAAAGAGAAAAATAAATCAGATTTGGGACAAAAAATTCGGTTTCCGTCCATTTCCTACAAAGAATGTGCCATCTTAAGTGACGATTTTTACAGTTCAATGTACGAATTGTGATGCCACCACTAGAGGCGGTGATTGTTGGAGGTGCATTATAGTTTGTTGGCGTGAGATGTTCGTAGAAGATACCAATATCCTTATCTTCAAAATCTCAATTAGGGAAATAGATAACACAGTAGAATATATAATATTGATTAGCACGAATCGTGATGGTCGGATTTCTTTACACTCGCCTACGATGGTGCATGAAGGCCACATGTTGGTGATGGTGAGATGAGGTGGATTAGATCTAAAAAATTTTGGGAGTGAAAAAACTACTCATATGACGCTTGTAGCTATTTCAAGGCACGTGGTGGTCATGCGCGAGTTAAATTGTGTGAGAGAGTCGAGTGTTGAGATTTTCGCTATGGTTCTACCCTCTACTAGTATATCGACAACTAAGAAGTTGTGTGGTGGAGTGCGTATAGACAATTGTTTGCTGGAAAACAATGGATCGAGCCTAGACTGAATTGATAGAGAGGAGAAAGGGAGCCAATGTTCCATCCTCCTCTCCAGTGGAACATGATAACAGAGAGGATGATGAACTCTTTTTATTTTTAGGGTTATACTCACACTTGTGATTACAATATCTTATATCTTACGTTGAATAAATACTATATATTTCAAAACAAGATAATGATATATTTATAATATTCTTTAAACTTTTATTTTAAATAAAATAGAAATAGGTTGAGATTTCAAAAATAAAATAGAAAATTGATTATTTTGAATGATATTAATTATAAGAATATGAATATTTTGATAATTTCATATTATTTTGATAAATGAAAAATTTGAAATATCTTATATCCTACAATGAATAAATAATATCTATTTCATGACAAGAAGATAGCGATACGTATAATATTCTTTAAAAATATTTTAAATAAAAGAGGAATAGGTTAAGATTTAAAAATTAAATAAAAATTTATATTTTGAATGAATATTAACTATAATAATATGAATTGCAGGAATATTAATTTTCGTCTGAGAATTCGTTTCTCTCGTTAACACGGTCGTTATTTTCTATTTAGCAATATTATTTTTATTATTCTTTTATTCAACTGGTCTTCGCGGCGCAGTTTGTACTTTGAGAGCCGATCTTCGCAATCCCGCAAACGAGACGCTAACGCGCGCACTCGACTCCCTTCGACGAATCCATTAATGCCACCACAGCTAGAGCTTCAAGGCGCCCAGGTCTGGCATCCCATCTCTCTCTCTCGGTCACCCTTTTCCTTGTAGGGCTTAGTTACTCTGTTAGATTACCCTAGGGCTTTCTTTTTCTTTTCTCGTTTCCATTGTATTTCTCGATTCAAGCTCAGAGAGGCTATTGATTGACAGAAACCTAATAAAAAAATTTAGTGTTTCCCTTATATTGGTGAATATTTAGGTTTCTGATGGGTGTTGGGGATTTTGGGTTAGCTTCAATCTTGCTCGACTATATAGCTTTAATGGTTGAAGGACGAATTTTTTACGAAACATGAGCTTTAAGTTTTTTTATGTGGAATATGTTTCGCACTCCAGATCGTTTCATGTTGATTTGGGCACTGAGGGTGGGCTAAGCGGTAACGAAACGGCTTATAGAGGACTTATTAAAATTTAGGGCTTGTAAAATGGATGGGGAGGATAAGAGGTGCGGGTCCAAGAAAAGATTGAAGCCGGCTGAGATTGGTTTTGAGTCGGATGAGGATGAGCCAATTGGGTCTTTGCTCAAGTTGAAGAGACCCCGAAATGCTAAGAAGGTCAAGTCAGGGTTAGAGAGTGGCGGTGATGGTCTCAGGAAGTTTGAAGTTAGAGAAGTGAAATTGGAGGTTGAGGCTGAAAATTTGGGCGAAATGGATGATACTTTGGCGAGTTTCAGGAAGAAGTTGAGGGGTCCAAAGAAAGACAGTGGATCTGGAATTGTTAGGGGAAGGAGTTCTTCTTTGAATGTAGTGGATTCTTCTGATAGATCATTGAATGGGTCTGCAAACAATGGGGGATTGGATGAAAAACTGATATCTAAGGTTGTGGAGGAAGGTCATGTAATGGGCGATGATGGTTCTGATATGACCATGGATGTAGGGGTAGCAAACAAGTGTAAAGGGAAAGTTAAGAAACCCAAGATAAATTCAGTACCGAAAACAGCTGGTTATGCTGCATTTACTACTGATTTAGAGTCTCTGGGATCTGGGTGTAGTTCTTGGAGGGAGCAAGAGTCTAATTTGTGGCCTGGGGAAGGTCCTGATCAGTTTGTGGATGAGCCTTTGGAAGACTCGATATCAGCATTTGTTCGCAAGGCACAATCTGGCACTAGGAAATATCGTGCATCTTCAAGTTCAAAGCAGAAAACAGAGGATGAGACTTTGGAGGATGGTTTCAGCCCTTGCTCTGAAAGTGTTTCGGGGGTTTCTAAGCCTGTGACTGGAAGGAGACTTAGATCTGGTTCTACCTCAAAACTTGACTGCAATGGTTTGAAATCCAGAAATGGAAGATCTGATGACTGTTCTTCTCAAGTTTCTGACTTCGTTGAAGAGAATCATGATTCAAATAGAAGGCTTCCTTCTAATTCAGCAGTTAAACTGGAGAGTATGAAACCCAATGACAATAGACACCGATTATCTTCCGAAGTTATTTTAGAGGTTCCACCTCCAGTTTCACCAACATCAATATCTCCTTCTAGAGGGATCCAAGATGAGGCTACAGAGGACCCTTGTGGTTCAAATGCTCAAGGAGGATCTAAAATAAATAACGAAAACTCTAATGGAGTTTGTAATGGAGAGTTTGCTCGTATTCATTTCAAGGATAATTGCACTGCTTGTAGCCAAAAGGCTGCATTGGGAACTCGAACATTCAAGGATACATTAAAGCCTTGTTCAATGTTTAACACAAGCATTGTGGTGCAGGATGTTGTAGAAATGCCAAATTCTATCTCTGGTCCAGAAAAGATGGAAGAGGTCAATGAGTTTGGCAAGGGCAACTCTGACAGGGGTTTTAGGGATTCATTGACCCAACACTCAGAGGGCGTTTTGATAACACATGTATCAAATGCAGACCTTGAAGTTTCTGAGACTTGCTGTGAAGGTGAATTGTTGAACAAATCATGCAAATGCACTTCCCAGGAAATTTGCAATTCGGTTTCTAGAAAAACTTTTGAGGTTTCATCAAAATTTGTCTCTCAAAATTCATCTTGCCATGTGAAGATGGGAGAAAATTGCAGTGCTTGTGATGATCTTAAAATGTGCACCGATGAGCCAGATCTTACTTCAGATTCTCTGCAAAAGAATGATTCTTTTCCCTTCATTCAAAATCAAACCTTAGAAGATGTGTCAAAAGGTATTCATGTTCGTAGCCACAATTATCATTCAGTCGGTGAAGAGGTTTGTAGAGGTTCTTCTCCATCTATAACTCGAGATGAAAATGAAAATTACCCAGAAGATATGATACCTGTGCCTGATTGCAAAAGCAAAGATAAAAAGCTATCATCTGGCCAGCGTGCTGTACGCAGGCCTAAGAAGCATAGGCATGGAGATATGGCTTATGAGGGGGATGCTGATTGGGAGAATTTATTAAATGAGAAAGGTTTTCTCGAAAGTCAGGGTGTTATAGACAGTGAGCATTCTTTTGGAACAAGAGTGAAGTGTGATACATCTTCAAATACTTCTGCGGAGATGATTGAAAATGGTGGTGCAGCAGCAGTATCAGCTGGACTGAAAACTCATGCAGTTGGTCCAGTTGAGAAGATTAAATTTAAGGAGGTCTTGAAGCGGAAAGGTGGCCTCCAGGAATATTTGGAGTACAGGTTAGTTATTATCTTTTGAAACCTGGCTTTATGCTTGCATGTTGTTTAGTGTTTTTGGATGCCTTCTCGTAGAAATTTGTATTTTCTGCAATAAGAGTTAATTTTGTCATTTTCTTCAAACGTCTTTTTTAATTTAAAATATTCATATTTTTTCATATTCAATCTAAGTCCTATTTTTTTTATGAAGTTTGTGTTTTACATTTCTATCATATTCAATAAATCATAATCATGATTTCCTTGCATCTTTTTTCTATTCCTAATTAGGCGTTTCTTTTATACATTGTGTACTTGTGCTATGCTTTGTGCGTGCTTCAATAACATTTTGATTACTTATCAAAAAACTTTAATTCTGTGTTATCTAACCCGGGAAAAAACACCTTTTTTAGTTTCTGTTATCGTTGCATTACCTTGCATGTGCTTGATATGGTATGGGTACATGTTGTGAACCCATGTTATTTTTAGGTGAATGTACTCGAAACTGGACAGAGGATAATTCTTTTGGGTGCTTTTGAGTAGTTAGACCCACTTATTTTGTTATTTAGGATTTACTGTAGAATGAAAAATTTTTCTACTGTCTCTCCCACCTGACTTGGAAAGATGTTGATATCCTTTTAGGTACCACTGCCCCCATTTTATTCATTGAAGACCTTTCACAGTTGGACATTTTGTAAATGTAGTCTTTAGCTAGGCTTGTTATTACACTTGGACTGAAAGGAAATTATATACTTATGAGTTTCAAGTGAGATTTGCTTCTTATTATAAAGAAACTGGTATTTGCTTCTCTTTGCATTATATTACAGTATCGAGGTATAGATGAAACTTGTAAAAGACTTGGTCATTGAAATTGTAGCTAGAAAAGCAAACTCTATATGATGGCACACTTATATTATATGTTGTCTTTGCTAGCCTTCTATTTAAGCTCATGTTTAGTGCCTTGATGCTGGGGCAAAAGGGTGAGCATTAACCTGTGTTGAACTTTCATATGGGTTAAGGCGGATCTATCTGATAAAAAGGCTGGCTACACCCATTACTTTTACTTATATAAAAAAAAAGGTTGGCTACACCTAATGAGTACATTGTTTTCTTAATAGTAGCACCCATAGTATTGTTCTTTTGTCGCTCTTGTCATGTTCCATTTTTAATTGGTCTCACCCCTCCTTCCCTACTTTCATTCTTATATCTTAAGAATGTTTTGCTGAGTAAATGATCTACAATGGTGGCTGCTTCTTTTATGACATAGAACCTCACCAAAGCAGGGCTTTTTGGACTCACCCCTGGTGAGTAATCCTGGATACACAATCGCCCCCCAACCCACCACCACCACCACCATCACCACCCAAAAAAAACAAAAACCAGAACCATGAACAGATTATGTAGGGGAACTCCTAGTGCGAAATCAAACCCAGAATGTTTTGAGTCTACGACTCATTTCAAGCTCCTTTTTTTTATCACTAGGCTACACCCTGATGTGTCTAGTTGTGCCACATTTAGTAATATATAATTTATCATTAGTGCCCTTGTTTCGCTTTGTATTTTTAAGTTTAGATTATTGCTTGTGTGTCATAACTGACCAAGATTACTTTGTTTTTGCATTTAAAACTGTCATGGATTTGCTTCTCTAAGCGGAGCTCCAATATTGTGGCTTCCACATACCTTTCTATGAAGTTCATGAACTTACCTTCCGACCCTCTCTTATTAGCTTCATAAACGATTTAATTATTAATATTGATTGGGTTCTGCAAATTCCTTATTGTTCAGACAGGAATATTTCAGCTGTTACAGCTCTATTTAAATATCTTTTAGCTGGAACTGTTTTTGCTAATTAAAAGCTATTGCTTGGTGGAATGCAGGAATCAGATATTAAGTCTTTGGAGTAAAGATGTTAGCCGCATTTTACCACTTGCTGACTGTGGGGTCTCTGATACTTCTTTTGAGGGTGAGCCACCACGCGCTACACTTATTAGGGAGATCTATGCATTTCTTGATCATAATGTAAGTTTTGTAAATACATCAATTGTTTATTTATGCTTTGCCCTTGCTTTTCGTCAATATTAATGTTTGTCTTTTCTTTTTTTGCTTATTAGCTTTTCAGTAATTTGGGTTAAGGTTTTTTTTTTTTACTTTTGACAGGCTTATATAAATGTTGGAATTGCTTCTGAGAAGGAGAGAGCAGAAACTAATGCTAGGCATAACTATCAGCTTCTGAAACAAAAAAATATTGAGGAGACTTCTGGAGCTACAGTTGCAGATTTAGAGGATGGAGTTTCTTTTATTGTTGGTCAGGTTAAGAGTTCTGAAACTTCAATGGAAGCAAAGAGTGATGTTATTATTGAAAATGAAAAGCAGATGTGTGAAGCTACTAAAGATAAGAGACGTGGTACTCCGGTTGCACTGGAATTATCTGATATGATAGAACGTGAAGAATGCCTAAGTACTGGTCCATCATGTGAAATGCTGGATAGTGGAACAGACCCTGCCATCACTCCTGAGCTAAAGAATGACTCATGTACCATTTGTTCCTCAGATGATCACATTAAGGGGACTCACTCTCTGCAATGTGATTCAGAGTTCAGAAAGAAAATCATTGTTGTAGGAGCTGGTCCTGCTGGCTTAACTGCTGCACGCCATTTGCAACGTCAGGGTTTTTCTGTAACCATTCTTGAAGCTAGGAGCAGGATAGGGGGTCGAGTCTTCACAGACTGTTCATCTCTGTCTGTTCCAGTGGATCTTGGTGCTAGCATTATTACTGGTGTTGAGGCTGATGTGGCCACTGAAAGAAGACCAGATCCTTCCTCATTGGTTTGTGCTCAATTGGGCCTTGAGTTGACTGTATTAAATAGTGACTGCCCTCTTTATGATATTGTTACGGGTCAAAAAGTTCCTGCCGTTCTGGATGAAGCATTGGAAGCAGAATACAACAGCCTTCTTGATGATATGGTGTTGCTTGTTGCCCAAAAGGGGGAACATGCAATGAGAATGTCTCTTGAGGATGGCTTAGAATATGCCCTTATGAGGCGTCGTTTGGCACGATTAGGAACAAGGGAAGAAACTGAAGTGCACAGTTCAGTGAATGCTTTCTTTGATGCTGAAAAAGGTAGTGTTGATGGCAGTTTTCCACAGAGGCATTGCTCTAAAGAAGAGATTTTGACACCTCTGGAGAGGAGGGTTATGGATTGGCATTTTGCAAACTTAGAGTATGGCTGTGCTGCTCGGCTTAAGCAAATATCTCTTCCCTACTGGAACCAAGATGATGTTTATGGAGGATTTGGAGGAGCTCATTGTATGATTAAAGGGGGTTACAGCACTGTTATTGAGTCTCTTGGAGAAGGACTCGCCATTCACCTGAACCATGCAGTCACAGATATTTCATATGACACCAAGGACTCTGGAACTAATGGTAGTCAGTCTTATAGAGTCAAAGTTTCTACGTCAAATGGCAGTGGATTTTTTGGAGATGCTGTCCTGGTTACAGTGCCACTTGGATGCTTGAAAGAAGAAACCATAAAGTTTTCCCCACCTTTGCCCCAATGGAAGCATTTTTCAATCCAGCGGCTTGGTTTTGGAGTTCTTAATAAAGTGGTTTTGGAGTTTCCGGAAGTGTTTTGGGATGATTCTGTGGATTACTTTGGAGCAACTGCAGAGGACACAAACCGGAGGGGCCAGTGCTTCATGTTCTGGAATGTCAGGAAAACGGTTGGGGCTCCTGTTCTTATAGCTTTAGTGGTTGGCAAGGCAGCTATAGATGGCCAAAATATGAGCTCATCTGATCATGTAAACCATGCGTTAATGGTTCTCCGTAAACTTTTTGGAGAGGCTTCAGTTCCTGATCCGGTTGCATCGGTAGTGACAGACTGGGGCAGGGATCCTTATAGCTATGGTGCTTACTCCTATGTTGCAGTTGGAGCATCTGGAGAAGATTATGATTTATTGGGCAGGCCTGTAGATAACTGTTTGTTTTTTGCTGGTGAAGCCACCTGTAAGGAGCATCCTGACACAGTTGGTGGTGCAATGATGAGTGGGCTACGGGAAGCAGTGCGTATAATTGACATATTCAGTAGTGGGCATGATTACACTGCAGAAGTAGAGGCAATGGAGGCTGTACATAGACACAGTGACTTTGAGAGAGATGAAGTTAGGGACATAACAAAGAGGCTTGATGCAGTCGATATATCTAATGTTCTATACAAGAACTCTTTGGATGGAGCACATATTTTGACAAGGGAAGCTTTATTACAGGAGATGTTCTTTAAGGCAAAAACCACTGCTGGACGATTGCACGTGGCCAAAGAGTTATTGGATCTTTCCGTTGAAACCTTGAAATTCTTTGCTGGGACCAAAGAAGGGCTTACTACACTCAACTCATGGATACTGGTACCATTTCCCTTCTATAGTATTGGTCCATATCTATATATATGGTATATGGAGTTTTCACTAGAAATCGTTCTTTGGCTGTCAGTCCTCCAATGTTTTTAATGTTCAAACAAAGTTTCTGATTCTATATATTTTATTGGACTTATGGCAGGACTCAATGGGGAAGGATGGGACTAAACTCTTGCGGCACTGTGTTCGTCTACTTGTGCTTGTTTCAACTGATTTACTTGCTGTGCGCTTGTCAGGTAATGATTTATATTCCTGGTTTTCTACGCAGCATTAACACATGCACATATTCATCAATGTGTGGCTGTACTGAAAAAGAAGAAAAAGAAATATTGATTTGGCTTTAATTTATAGCTTGTCCTCTTAAGACTGTTTCAGTAAGTTTCAGGAGGTTGATAACTAAAGTTACCTGAGACAAAATCATTCACATTTTCAACAATATTGAATATTGAAGCTTTACTGGAATGGTTAAACTGAGGCATGCTGAAATAATTGGTATACAATTATGCTAAACTGAGGTATACTGAAATAATTGTTATACAACTTATCAATAAAATATCGTCTTACTTACAAAAAAAAATTGTTATACAATTGTGGCATAAATGTTTTGTTATAAAAGTTTAATAAGGATTGATTAGAGGTGAATCATTCATAACTTAGGTGTAAATGACCCGCATGAATTTGTTTGTGTTATTATTTTATATGAAGTCATTATAGTGGTAGTATAATACCAACAATGGTGATGAATGGAATGTGTTTGTTGATAATGTTGATGTAGGCATAGGGAAAACAGTGAAAGAAAAAGTTTGTGTACATACTAGCCGTGATATACGTGCAGTAGCAAGTCAGCTGGTTAATGTGTGGCTCGAAGTCTTTCGCAAGGAAAAAGCTTCTAATGGTGGATTAAAGTTGAGGCAAGGAAGTGCTGTAGATTCAGCAAGGAGAAAATCTCTTAAAGATCCATTAATAGGAAAGCCGCCTCTGCACACACATCATGGTGCTTTAGAGAATAAAGGAGGTTTGCAGGTCTTTGCATCTGCTGGAAGTCATTTACATTTGAATCCAAATGTGAAGAAAGTGAGTGGTAGAGCAGTCAAACTCGAAGCTGCAAATGACTCAAAATTGGATTTTACATCAAGGTCCCAAGGTCCAACAGACACACTGGATACTGAGCCCGAGGACAGCAACACTGCTATTTCTGAAGAAGAACGAGCTGCCTTTGCAGCTGCAGAAGCAGCTCGTGCGGCAGCACTTGCAGCTGCCGAGGTTTGTTTCTCTTTATTTATTACAGTGCCTTTGAGTGACTGTTTTGTGTTCTTACCTTAAAAATTGCATTGTTCATGGTTATTAGCTTAGTCAATTTACAACCACTTCCACTTTTAAATATTTCTATTCTTTACATCATAGCTAATGCTACCAGCTTTCCTGTCCTATGATGGTATTTTGAGACTTAATTCCGGTATCAATTTGGAGTAAATTTCTGGAGAACCTAAATATCAAGGTTGATCGTTGTTTGTCAGTCAGATTTTAGCTACAGGGCCATTTCATCTGGTCTTTACTGTTGATGTCATATTGTGTTGTACTCTTTAGGAAATAATGCAATGAGATTCTGCCTTTTCTTTTCTTATGTTAATAATATCTACTAGGTGATTGCAAGTTTGGATAACATTCAATTATGTTCACATTTATGTGGTAAGTGTAGGTTCCTGTAGCACTGCATTTCTGTGCCCATATTGTAACATGTCTTAGGCTTGTATTATTATTATTATTATGATTATTATTATTTCTATCTGAATCTTTTCCTCTCTTTGATTTTCTGATTTGTTCACGATGTTGCTGGAGGAATTTAGTGTTCGTGTATGTTGCAGGCATATGCGTCAGAGGCCAAGTGTAACACATCGTTGCAGCTACCTAAGATACCGTCATTTCACAAGTTTGCTAGACGGGATCAATATGTCCAGATTGATGAATTTGATACTCGAAGGAAGTGGTCTGGTGGTGTTTTGGGAAGACAAGATTGTATATCAGAAATAGACTCCAGGAACTGCAAAGTTAGGAACTGGTCAGTTGATTTTTCTGCTGCTTGTGTGAACTTTGATAGTTCAAAAGTTTCAGCGGATAACCTCTCACAGAGGAGCCATTCAAATGAGATTGCTAGCCATTTGAACTTCAGAGAGCACTCTGGGGAAAGCGTGGCTGTGGACAGCAGTATTTATACTAAAGCATGGGTTGATTCGGCTGGCAGTGTTGGGATAAAGGACAACCATGCCATTGACAGATGGCAATCTCAAGCAGCTGCTGCCGATTCTGATTTCTTTTGCTCAAATGAGGAAGATTCGAACACAAGTTGGAGACTACCCACCTGGAAGCATGATAGACTGGCAAATGAGAGTTCTATCTCACAAGTTACAGTAAACAAGGAATCTGTAAAAAATCATCCTCGAGGGGCAGATCGCATTAAACAGGCTGTTGTAGATTATGTTGCATCATTGCTCATGCCCCTTTATAAGGCAAGAAAAATTGATAAGGAGGGATACAAGTCAATTATGAAGAAAACTGCAACTAAGGTTATTGATTTTTCATCTTCCCCCCTACTTTATACTTTCCTTCTCTATCATGTTGAAAATTTAATGCTGCTGGATTAGATATGACATGGTTAAACAGGAGGTCACAACGGATGTTTTTTTTGGGCCCCTTCTTACCTTAGTTCTATTTTCAGGTCATGGAGCAGGCCAGTGATGCAGAGAAATTCATGGCTGTTTCAGAGTTTCTTGATTTCAAGCGCAGGAACAAGGTGTGCATTTCCGTTTATATGCTTAATATCAGAACCAATTATCTGGGAAATTTTCTTCTTGTAAATAGTCGTCATTAAAGGCGGCTTTACTGATTCCCATGCCTTAGTGCTTTCATTGGGGGGCTTGCATGGTAAAACTTCACGTTGAAGTTTTACAATAGATAATTTGAATAATTATGGGACACTTTTACCTTGAAAAATCAAAAGATATTGTTAGTCTTTGATTTCTGGCATGAACAGATATCATTATCAACAGAATGATTTGGTACCTCTTTTCTTCTAAGCTGTTCTCATGTGTTTAACTTGCAGATCCGTTCCTTTGTGGACAAATTGATTGAGAGGCACATGGCAATCAAGTCAGACGTGAAATCTTGATGATCTAAAGGAATGTGACCTATTTTGAGTTCATTAATGTGCAAGATTTTGAGAAGTCTGGGGGAGTTCTCGGCGTATGTTGGCAGTGGTGGGATGGAGGTTCTTTTATTGGTGTTTCATTAAAAATGGTGGTATGCTGTTAATAGGGGTGTAATCTGAACAGGCTACTCAACAGGTAGCTGGAATTCAACTCGGTTAAACACGACTCGTGCTCGATTCGTTTATTAAATGAGCTCGTTCGTGAATATGAAATAATGATCGATTATTAAATGATACAACTCGTACAAAACTTGACTCGACTTAATTAATGTTTGCGAACAAACTCGTATAAGATCTGACTCGACTCGTAAGCTCGCTCGTGTAGTTGTAATGCACCTACATTGTTATACAGATATGCAGACACATGTATGTACATAGGTTATTAGAAAACTAAACAATGTTCTTCTGCAAACATTAATGCTTGTGGCTGAAAATACATGCCTATAACTTTGTATCATTTTTTGACCCAAATATTAGAGTTCACATTGTGTATGGGTAGCATTTAATGTCAGGGAGTCAGCTGTGTGTATATCTTTCTGAGTTGTAGAATGCGTTCCAGAATGTTAAGTTGAAAACGTAACTCTAGCATGCACACAAACATACATTCGAACACAGGTTTTTTCTGGGTTATTGTTCTATTCTTGAGTGATCGTTTCAGTCGTTGGGACTTTGAATTTTTCTGGAGATGGGTCAGTATTGTATTTATATGTGGCCCAACTTTACTTGGGCTTCCTATGAGATTCTCAATAATCAAAGCCCACAAAGAGTTTAATGCCCAACAAGTCCTCGGGAGACGAGGTTGTTTCTGTAATTGTGTCCCTCGCTTGGCCAAGAGAACCTGAGGTTGGAGCAGAGTGGCATTCGCATACGAGGACTGGGACGGTGCGATCTACGGAACAACAACAAAAACTGGAAATTCTCTTCTCAGATTTATAGCAAAAGTGAAATGTCTCACGGTGATGAGACCGCCCCATTCTTTGGCTTCCTTGGCGCTGCCGCCGCCCTTGTCTTCTCCTGTAAGCTAGTTCTATATCTATGCGATTATTGTTTGTTTATTAATGATCATGGATCGAGGGTTTGGTTGATGTGGGTCTAGGGTTTTCATCGGATGCCTGCAACTTTTTCTTTCAGGTATGGGAGCTGCGTACGGAACCGCAAAGAGTGGGGTAGGCGTGGCGTCGATGGGTGTGATGAGGCCGGAGCTGGTGATGAAGTCTATCGTGCCGGTGGTCATGGCTGGAGTGTTGGGTATCTACGGTCTTATCATTGCCGTCATCATCAGCACCGGGATTAACCCTAAGGCCAAACCCTATTACCTCTTCGATGGCTACGCACATTTCTCCTCCGGTCTCTCTTGTGGCCTCGCTGGCCTCTCTGCCGGCATGGCTATTGGGGTCGTTGGTGACGCTGGTGTTCGGTATATCTCTCCCTCCTCTAACATATATGTAGTTGTATTTGCTCATGTTATCAATTTACTTATTGATTGTGGTTTGCTCGAATGGATCGATCGGATCAAGTGATTCATGTGGATCACTGTTTGGCATATTTGCTTGTATTTCGGATGCAAATAGTGAATATGGGAATTTTGGGTACTTTTTTTTTTTTGATAAGTAAGAAATTTTATTGATTGAATGAAACTAGGGAACGCTCATGTACACACGAAGTATACAAAAGAGACTCCTAATCAGATTCTAGAAAGCTGAAAAGAAAACAAGAACTCGTGAACGTTCCCTTCCTTTGGTACAATAGCAGCCAACCATTGAACTAAAGAAAACACAAAAAAAATTCCACAATTCCCCCACATTTCTCTCCTTGTTGTTGAAGCATCTCTCGTTTCGTTCTGTCCATATACACCACAATAGACACAAAGGAACCATCCTCCATGTCACTGCGAATTGAGAGCAATGATGATGCCTATTCCAACATGCTAAAAGTTCCTTCACACTCTTAGGCATGACCCAAGATAGCCTGGCTTGACTGAATCTACCCGCCCATAGCTCCCTTGCCACTTCACAATGCAGGAAAAGGTGCTCAATTGATTCGCTGTTACTTTTACACTTGCAACACCACTCCATCACAATCATTCCACGTTTCCTTAAATTGTCAGCCGTCAAAATCTTTCCCAAAACAGCAGTCCAAGTGAAAAAAGAGACTTTTTGGGGTACGGGAACTCTCCAAATATCTTTCCAAGGGAACCGAATGGGCTGATGAGCTGCCAACTCTTTATAGAAGGACTTAACAAAAATTTTTTTGCGCCCTGAATGTTTCCACAACATTCTATCCCTCTTGTTTCCTCCTAACTTCTTGGAATATAAAAGACTGTAAAAACCTGCTTTTTCGTCCACTTCCCAGTCTTGTGCGTTTCTGGATAAGATCAAATTCCACAGAACACTCCCATTGGCACAACACAATACATCTGAGACAGCGGCCTGCTGATTTTCAGCCAATCTGAAAACACTTGAAAAAACAGTAAATAGAGCACTCTCGCCACACTATACATCAAACCAAAAACTGATTCTAGTCCCTACTCCTACCTCAAAACTAGTGTGTTTTACTAACTCCTCCTACCCCTTTCTGATAAATTTCCAAAGGCTTACACCAAAGGTACCCTTGCCCTCCTTAGAACACCAACCCCCCCAATCACAACCATACTTTCGAACAATAACCAATCTCCACAGTGAATCTTCTTCCTGTTGAAATCTCCACAACCACTTCCCCAAGAGGGCTTTGTTAAAAAAGGACAGGCAAAGCACCCCCAAGCCTCCCGACTCCTTTGGGCAACACACCTTCTGCCAACTCACAAGATGAAATTTATGTTCTTCCCCCATACCACCCCACAAGAAAAACCTAAACAATTTCTCAATCCGATTGGCCACTCTCACTGGTAAAGGGAACAAGGATAGAAAATAAGTAGGAAGATTGGAGAGGGTACTTTGATGAGGGTAAGTCTCCCCCCTTTTGATAAGTAGAGCCGTTTCCAACCCGCCAATCTTTTTTCTACCTTTTCTACTACGCTATCCCATATGTATTTTGCTTTGAAAGAGGCCCCCAAAGGAAGGCCAAGGTATTTCATAGGAAGAAAGACCACTTTGCACCCCAACAAACTTGCTAGATGATTGATATTGTCCACCACTCCCATTAGGTCCAATTCTGACTTTCCCAAATTCACCTTAAGGCCCGAGATAGCTTCAAAACACAAAAGAACATCCCTTAAAGCTTGCAACTGTCCACTGTCAACATCACAGAGGATTAAAGTGTCATCTGCATACAATAAATGAGAAATGGAAAAAGCATTGGAGGTAGAGTTGCCCACCGAAAAACCAGCAATAAAACCTCCCCTTACCGCCGCCTCCACCATACGACTCAAGGCCTCCATCACTACAACAAAGAGAAAGGGAGATAACGGTTCCCCTTGTCTCAAGCCCCTCGAGCTCGAGAAGAAACCACAGGGTTGCTCGTTAACTAAAATAGAAAACTTAGCGGATGATACACAATATTTCACCCAACCCACCGCCTATCTCCAAAACCACACCTCCTCAACATATACATAAAAAAATTCCAGCACACATGATCGTAAGCCTTTTCCATATCCAAACTGCAAAGGACTCCTGGAATACCTACCGTCAGCCAGCTATCCATACACATTCGCTACCAAAACTGAGTCTAAAATTTGCCAGCCACGTACAAAGGCATTTTGGGGCTTGGAAATGATTTTATCCATCACCAAGCTCATTCGATTAGTTAACACCTTTGAAATAATTTTATAAATCCCGCCTACCAGACTGATGGAGTGGAAATCTTTCAATTCAATAGCACCTGCTAGCTTTGGAATGAGTGTAATAAAAGTAGCAATAAAGGATTTTTCAAACTTTCGGCAAGAATGAAATTCATGGAAGACCCTCATCACATCCTTTTTCACT
>NC_049908.1:6370668-6372436 GCF_001411555.2 Juglans regia | reverse complement strand
AAATCTAAATAGACATACAACAAATATTTACTAATTCTAATTAATAATCACAATTTCACATACTTGCAAAATGCTTCAAACAAATAAGTGCATAAAATATTATACAATACAGACAATAACATCTATTTGTATGGATAGTAATGAAACATATGGAAAAAATAAAAGATCAGTGGAAATAGAGCAGAGCAACAACCAGCAGATTGAAGAACAGCAAGATAAGTACAGATCTCCAGATGCGCCGCACAACATCTTCTTCTTCTTCCTTCTATTTTCGATTTTTTTTCTCCTTCCTGCTACGGACGCCGCCCACCTCCTCCTCCAATTGAACCAACGCCATGCACTGATTCTTCTTCTTCCTCCGTTGCCACCGCATTTCCTTCTCTTCACTCCGAACCTCCATGGCCTTCCCCATGTCGCTTGGTTCCTCCCATTTTGTTGTGTGTTGTCTACTCGCCGCCGCGCCACGCATCCAACGCAGTGACACCTCTCGGTAAGCCACCCCAAACTCACCCACCCTCGTCTCTCTCTCTCTCTCTCTCTCTCAAGCTCCGTGGTCGTTGACCCCAGCCTCGCCGCTGTCAATATCCACCCAGGCCCGCTGCCGCGTCCAGCCCTTCATCGGTGAGAATGTCGCTCGATTCTCTCCCTCTTTACTTCTCGATTTGTATAACATTAGATACCCTCTGTTGGTTTTCTTTAGTGAATCAGTGTAAACCGTGTCTAATAAGTTGGAGTTATTCCTTCGAATGGGCTAGCTTTTAGAGTTCAGCTCAAGTGTTATCTTTTAAATCTGTGTTTATTTTATTTCCTCGCACATTTTTTTTTTTTTTTTAAACCTTACGAATTGAAGGTTTTATTTTTTAGATATGTAAGAAAAAATTTTACTTTCTTCCGTCTGATGTATAATGGTTTGGTATTTTTTGTTTGTTTTATCTATTTCTGTTGCCATTTATTTATTTGTTGCACTTTACTTGTTAGCATTTTTTCCCGACTCCTCCTTCCCATTTTATGTCTTGCATCTGTAGCTAAATGAATACATGTTATTCATTTCCTACAAGCTTGAGTTGATTTTCATTTCTTTTTTCTACTGTTTTTATTTCCCTAAGGATTCGAACAGATCTTCACACACTTGAAGAGACCATGTTTAGATCTATGTTCTTAGTTTTTTTCTTTTTTCGATTTATGTTTATTTCTTGTTTCTGGAATCGTTTGAAAGGATTTCTCTTATAAACCTATGTATTTATTTTTTAGATCTATTGTTCAATTTTTTGTATATTGTGCATTAATATTTGTGTTCCTCATGTTTTTTTTATATCTCTCGTTGTCTTTCACTCTCTCTCTCTCTCTTGATCACAGCGGTCTATTGCACATTTATAGTCTTCTTTATCCAAAAGAAATGATGAATACGGCATACATTGGTTGCCATGCTCTATGTTTAATTTTTTTTCCCCTTCCCTTCTTTTATTTTTTACAAACCTTAAAAGTTCTAGACACTTCACTATAGATCTGAGAATTTTTTGCTTCAAATATGTTGTCCTATATATTTCGATTTCTTTCTGTTCTATTTATTTTGCAGATTTTTTTTTTTTTTTTTCTTTCTATTCTAAACTTGGAGGATCCAAATATTTCATTTTAGATCACAGAACTTTTACTACAGATGTATCGTTTTTTGTGTTTATCTTTATAAACTTTTAACATATCTAGACATATTTGAGATCTAAAAAAATTTGATTGAGATCTGTTATTGTATAAAGTACGTTTTTTTCTA